>NC_133658.1:349483859-349680875 GCF_037893015.1 Macrotis lagotis | reverse complement strand
AGGTATTATTATTATCCCCACTTAACAAATGAGGAAACTGAGGGGAAAAGGGATTTTGTAACTTGGCCAGGGTCACATGGCTAGAAAACATCTAAGATAAATTTCAACTCAGGTCTTCCTAACTTCAGGTCCAACTTGTTATCTACTGTGCCACTTAGCTGACCATCAAATGAAATTTTGTAGAAGAGCATTTAGAACAGTGTCTGACTTGGTTAGGTACTCTATAAATGATTTCCCCGCTTCCTACTCTTCCTTCTGTTAAGCTCCATAAGAGTCTATTTTCTAGTACTTTAATTTCCCAAAGTGATATTATTTTTGAGGAAAGGGACATGAAAATTTTCTTCCATGCATTCTTTGGCAAGTCACAACATATCACTAAATCTCAGTTTTGTCATCTTTAAATTGGAGGTGATAATACTTGAACATCTACAATGTGGTATTGTTAGGAGGTAAACTTGGTGATTTCTAAAGTACTTTTGAAATGTTAATTTTTGAATTAATGAGATAGTTGTGAAATACTGAGTATAAACTTAAGGTGATCAGAGTGAAGCAATCAGGTGCTGCCCTCCATTGGCCTACAGAAAGGACAGTGTATCATCATAACAATTATCCAACTGTTGAACAATTCTAATAAGAAACAATCCCTTACTTGGAGTTGAACTCTTATTCTTTGAAATTACTACTCTTTGCCTCTAGTTTTGACCTCCAGGACCAAGCATAACAAATATAAGCCCCTCCACCTTCTCCCCAAATCCTATTCCATCCCTAGTCTTCTGTGGATCATCTATAACCTGAAAAGGCAAATTTATTCTCACAGGCAAATAACTCATTGGAAAAACTTGGTCATGTAGAAGAGATATTAGATTTATTCTACTTGGCCTCAGAGAGTAGGTCTAGGAGCACTGGATGAACATTTCAGAGAGACAAATAAGTCTTACATCACCAAGATCCTGCTGGATAACTTTATCTGGGACATCTCAACAAGTCCAAAACAAAAGTTTTAGATTTTCCCAAAACCTACCTGTCTCCAATGAGTCTTTGTTTTTTAAGGACACAAATCATCTTTCTAGTCATATGATGACGTTGGTTTGACCTTCATTCTTGAAGAAGACCATGATATCAAGGATTCTACGGCAACCACATGAATTGGATTTGCATGAGGGTGCTGTAATATGTCACTGGTCTCAGTTTCTTCTCCAGAGTCAGACCAGATATGAGTCAGGATAACTTTAAATAACCCTAGGTGTGAGGCAGTCAAGGTTAGGTGACTTGCCCAATGTCACACACCTAGTAAGTGTCAAGTGTCTGAGGTGGGATTTGAACCCATTCCTGATTCCAAGACTGTTGTTCCATCCACTGCACCACCTAGCTGCCTAGTCTTATACATACTTGACTTTTCACCCTCCCTTAAGCTCCCCTCTCTACATTCAGTCAATTACTATGCTTTTTTGGTGATTTTACCCACAATTCTTTCATGTCTGTCCCTGTCTCTCTCTCTCCTATACTCCAACTATCCCCTAAATTATATTACAATAGCCTCCTAACTGGGTGTCTCTGCTTCCAATTTCTCCTTCACTCAGTTCATCCTTGATAGTTGCCAAATTGGTCCTCCTATAATGAATATCTAACCATATCACTTTTCCTTCTCAGAAATATTCAACAATTCCTTATTGTCTCTAGGGCAAAATATCAAATTTTAAACAATATTTAAAGTCCTCGTACCACATTTTCTAGTATTATTTTTCTATTACATTTTCTGTTTTAGTAAAATTTGACTACTAGTTATCTTCTGGACATAACATTCTATTGTATCTTATTTTAGAGCTTTTGCACAGGTGATTCCAATGCCTGGGATCATAGATATGTATAAAGCATGGGATGAGTATTCAGGTATAGACATAAGGGAAGGAGAAGGACCAGTGAGGAATATTTCCCCAAAAATGTGTCAGCATTTTGTGTACATCTAACCATTAGATGCATTTTTCCTTATCACCATCTCTTGGACTAGGAGGCCTATACTATAGTGGTGTCATGATTCCTTTTGCATTCGCATTGTTTAGTACAATACATCCTGTATAGAAGATATTTAATAAATGTTTATCAAATGACTGACAGTAGTTTGGCAAAACCATAGGAAATTATCTCAGAATGATGTTTTTTAAGTGCATAAAATAAAATATATAAGACTGCAAATGAAATCAAATAGAGTTATCAAAATATTATAGGAAAAAAAGAAAAATAAGCATATGGACTCCAGGTTAAGAACCCTTTTTTTCTGAGAATCACTAACTTCCTTTAAAGTCAGATACTAACTCCTATGTAATATTTTCTATATCCCTGATATTTTTGAACCTTTTGCCCTCCTACTAAAATTACCTTGTATTCATTTATTAATGTTTATATTGTATCATTCAGTGAAATGTAAGCTTCCTGGAGGCATTTTTTTTGCCTTTATCTATTCCCAGAATCTAATATAATACCTAACTTGCACATTTAAAGGTAGATTGAATCTGTGACTTCATCTAAATAAAGAGTTCCTAGATAAGGTACTTCCTTTACTCATACCAGTTTTCTCTTCAAGATAGCTACTTCATCAAGTTAAATTCTTAATGAACTACTTGGGGAACTGAGGTATTAGATCATTTGTCCAAGGTGACATATCCAAAATGTATTGGATTAAAGAATCTTGGACTTTATTAAAATCATACTGCCTTTATTCATAGGAAATATTTGAAGTTTGTTGAATTAAAGTGGGGAGATTCTACCTGAAAGCCATGTATTCTATTATAGGCATCATCACTTCGAGCTTACCTTTCTTCCAAGACCATCCTAATCTTTTTTCTCCATATCAAATATGCCAAGTACCTTTGACCAATCCTCATATACAGTGCTACATCAGCCCCTTTTCTATACTGGTCACTTTCCTTTGCCACACTTCAGTTCTGTCTAAGATGTGAATTCCCAAACTGGGAATACAAAAGCACGTAAAGATCAGAAAATGACTTAGTTGTAGACAGAGTTGAAGCAGATTTCTCTAACCAAGGACAAACACATGTCACAAGGTCTGCCCTGAGAGAATTAATTCTTCCAGCAACATCTTACTAATGAAAACTAACACAAAAGCCATCACTTCTTTGTCTCCATTGCTTAAATGAACAAGAAGGGCAAAATTAAGCTCCCCATTTGAGTTTCTAAAGCAGACATTCAAGGGCACCCAATAATTGTTGAGAAAACACCTTAAAATATGTCTGAACCCAAGTAGTTTTATGAGGAAGGAATAATAAGAAAGTAAAAAAAAATCATTTTTTATCTGATTTGGAGAAGTCATAGCAACCTATAAGAATTGGGCTTCTTTCCATAAAGAAGACTTGAGTGACAATACTTCATCCTGGAAATTCATTTTGCACTCAATGTGAGAAGGTGCTAAGTGAGTGTGTGTGAAACAATTTGCACCAGGCTTGTATGGTTCTCTCCCAGCTGGATTTTCCTTTTCTTCAATTCTCCAGTGTACCTAACATTTAAGTGTATAAGACTAAAACCTATCTACTTATGTCTTTGCTTCCCTAATCTTCTTCTTTCTCCTGAAAGCCATTCCTTGAAGTCCCTTAATGCCAAAAACCAGAAGCCATCTTCTTGGTGAAGGGGGAGAGAGATAATTGAACGTCAACTCAAAAGTTCTGGGCTTGTTCTGCTTCTTGTTCTTTTGTGAGGCTCAGAGATGTAAATGTATGTGCTCATTGCATATTTCTATAAAATGTGTATATTAGTAACTTTCTTATGTATCTTATAGGGCTGTACCTTATAAGGTTGTACCTTTATAGGTTCTTGTAAACTATAAAATATTAAAGAAAAAATATTAGGAGCCTTAGGAAAACAAGCATTTGTCTAGCCTGAATGAATTACTTATAGACCATGCTTCATTTCTTCTGCTTATACTAAAGCTTTAAGGAAGCAAAAGATTTCTGTGTTAATGTGAGGGGTGGGGCAGGAACATCAGGGACAGTTGATGCCAGGGTGTTCAGGAGTAACAGTGAATGAAATTCAATAGCTTATCCTCTTTGACCCAATTCTTTTCCACATTTACTGCTCTTGTTCTAGTTTGGTTCCTTGGTTAATCTGTTTTGTTCTCAAAGCAATAGGTATCTGAGAAAAGCTAGGTTCTAATTCTACATCTGATTACTCAGTGTATGACCTTGATTAAATCACTTGGATTCCCTGAATCTCAATTTCATTGTCTGTAAAATGGTGATAATTATGTCACTCTCTGAGAAGATAATCGAATGGGATGACATATGTAAAATGTTTGTGAACTTTAAAACAGTGCAGATGGGGAACTATTATTGTATTCAATGAACATTTAAATAAAAAAAAAAATCCGGGATAGGGTAATAACAAAAGACAATATTGTAAATGGTTAAGTCTGGCTTTCACCATCTCATTGGGAGGGCTCCCCATCTTGCCTAAAGAGAATAAGACCTGGAGGGCAAGAGTCTACTATCTGTGATCAAGAGTAAAACACTGAGAAAATCTGTATAGAAGAGAAAGCCCTAGGTGAGGCTGATCTCCTGACTTACTTCCAGTTCAATCCTCATAGCTATCACTTAAGGAAGCAAATCCTGTGAGAAAGGTGACTGACTATGCCCATCAAATGCCACTTACAAGGTAGACAGATTGAACTACTAGGGCAACAGTAGGAAGAGATATCATGCAGAATGTGCCAGGCAAGTCAAACTGCAACCACCACCTCTTCCTTCCATTTAGATCTTCAAGGAAATCACCCAGGACCCTGAACCCAAGAGCATTGGAAATATTACTGCTTCCAGTTCAATGCTGTTAGCCATCATCTTCAATGGTAACCCTTATGGAGAAATTGGGTTATAGCTCCTGCTGGAACTATAACCACAGCCATTGAAGACCCAGAAAAGAAAACTCTTCTTACTGATATCCTTAGCTCTATCAAATGGCTCTACATTAGAAACTGATAGGATTTTATTAGTGGAAATGACACTAAAAAAGAGGCTTTACCATCTGAATTGCTGCAACTCATTGGAACTTTTCATCTGACTTATAGCTGAAAACTTTCATAAGTGTTGTCTCTTCGACTGGAATATGAGGACCTTAAAAGAAGGGACTATCTTCCTTTTCTATTCATATTTCTAGCACTTAGAACAGCATTTATGTACTTAGTAAGCACTTAACTCCATTCATTCATTTATTCATTCTTTCTCTGATTCTTGATACTACATGGCACAGTGGAATGAGCATGACATTAGATTTATGGGAAATGTGTTCAAATCCTAGCTTTTTCATTTGTTACCTATGTGAGACCTCAGATAAATCATTCAACCTCTCTAAGTTTAGCTTTCCCAATTGTAAAACTAGATAGTTGAAAAGGATGACTTCCATTCTCTTTTATCTCTGAATGTGATCCTAGGTTTCCCAGCTCCCTTCAAGAGTAAGTTCAATATTATGTCTGAAAAGAGACCTTTCCTGATTCCTCCATTGTTAGTACTACCACATGCAAACCATAGAAATGAGTTTGTATTTACTTATTTTGTATTTGCTTCACATAATGTTTTCTTTTAGTAAAATACAAGATCCTTGAGGATTAGTACTAACATGCCTTTATATCTACTTGCCTGGCATAATACCTGTATGTGATAGGTATTTAATATATTCTAATGGCATCAAATTGTATTAAATTATAATTCTTTTCCCATTTTGAATCTGTTCTTTCTCTATTGAAGATGCCATGATCCCATTTATTTAATTTACAGTGCACATTCTCAAAATGTTTTTGAAAAATCACACATTATCAAGAGTGTTAGCCTAGAAATCAAGAGTCTCTACCATAGAATAGTACTAGTCACTCCCTTGGGCTGCACTGGTCTTATCTAAAGAATTAAGACGTTAAGGTGTGTGTGTGTGTGTGTGTGGTATGTGTGGGGAATGTTCAATGAGGATTAGCACTTCTAGTGTGAAGACTTGCCAAACCCATTTCAGGGTTACACATTCATTTTTGTTGACAAGCTCACATTCAATTGCCTCTAATATCTATAATCTCAAAAAAATATAGGAAGCACCTTTCTTTGAAGTTTCTAGAGTTTCAAGTACTGTAAATCAAAGAACATATTGAGGGATCAGGTTCTCCACCTCTTTGGAGGTATTTGCTTCTCTCAAGTCCTCTGGTGACCTGAAGCAGTCCCTTTTAAACTTATACAGGACCTTAGATTCTCAGGTCTGCATTCTTCCCTTCAATCAGGAGATTTATCCCTTTAAATATGCATTCCTTAATACAGGCAGTTAAGTGGTACAGTGAATAGAACACCAATCCAGGAGTCAGGAGGACAGGAATTTACATCTGTCCTCAGATACTTACTAGCTATGTGACCTTGGGTAAGTCACTTAATTAATCCTGATGGCCTCATATACAGGGTCATCTTCAGTTGTCCTGATTCATATCTGTCCACTGGACCCAGATGGCTCCAGAAGAGAAAGTAAGACTAGTGACTTAGCACAGTGATCCCTTACTCAAATCCAATTCATGTGCTTGTCATGGTGTCACTTGCTTGATGTTATTATCTTCTTTGAAAAGGAAGGAAAGGGGGTGAAGTCAAGATAGCAGCAGGAGAATAGTCTTTCCTAGGAACTCTCTCCAAAATATTTCAAAAACTTAAAATTATGACTGTAATTTTTCAAGAGACAAAACCCAGAGAAAGATCCAGTGAGGAAATTCTCCAGCCCAAGGTAACCTGGAAAATTGTGTGAAGGCTCTGTTCCATGTGGTTGGAGGGGGTGGAGCTCCAATCTTCCAGGAACAGCCCCAGAGAATCTGGCAGTAGAAGTAGTTTCCTGACTTTCTAACCCAGGGAGCACCAAGCACAACTTGGAAGATTTGCAGGGAAACCTCTGCCAGAGCAAGCTCAAAGCCCAAGCAAGCATGGCCATGGATTTCAGCACAACACAGATTCCAGGAAATGGAAGCAGAGTCTCCCAGTAGGAGCCAATCAGCAGCTACTTCCAGAGTGCTCAGTCCACATAAGGTAAGGGACTGGAGGGAGACTGCTGAAGTTTCTCCTTGGTCTCTGGGACAGGAAGAGCCTCCCATAAGACCTTGAAGGAACTATGGTCCTTGTGGTGGTGTCCAAAAGCTTGGGAAGCATCCCAAAACCAGGGCACAAGCTGGGGAAATGAGTAACAGAAAAAAAGGAACCTGACCATAGACAATTATTTGGTCCCATGGAGGATCAAAACACAGAAGATGAGAAAGTCCAAAACTCTGCATCTAAAGACTCCAAGAAATATAAAATCTGGGCTCAGGATATGACAGAGCTCAAAAAGATTTTGAAAACCAAGTAAGGGAAGTAGAGGAAAATTGGGAAAAGAAATGAGATGCATGAAAAACATGAAAACCAAGTTAGTAGCTTAGTCGAGGAGATCCAAAAAAAATGCTGAAGAAAACAACATGTTAAAAACCAGTTTAGGTTAAATGGATAAAACAATCCAAAATCTTAATGAGGAAAAGAATACATTAAAAAGCAGAATTGGGGGTGGGGTAGCTAGGTGGTGCAGTGGATAGAGCACTGGTCTTGGAGTCAGGAGGACCTGAGTTAAAATCCAGCTTCAGACACTTAATAAATACCTAGCTGTGTGACCTTGCACAAGTCACTTAACCCCATTGCCTTGCAAAAAAAATAAAATAATTTTTTTTATAAAGCAAAATTGGCCAGATGGAAAAGGAGATAAGAAAGCTCTCTGAGGAAAACAAATATTTCCAATGTAGAATGGAGCTAAAGGAATCTGATGACTTTGTGAGGAATAAAGTCACAATAATTCAACACCAAAAGAATGAAAAACTAGAAGAAAATGTGAAATTTCTTATTGAAAAGACAACTCATCTGGAAAAACAGATCCAGAAGAGACAATTTAAAAATTATTGGGTTACCTGAAAATCATGATCAGAAAAAGAGCTTTGACTCCATTTTAAAATAATTTCTACAGGAAAATTTCCCTGGTATCCTAGAAGCAGAGGGCAAAATAGAAATTGAGAGAATACAACTCTCTCCTCCTGAAAGAGATCCAAAAAATAAAAACCCACGAATATTATAACCAAGTTTCAGAATTCCCAAGTCAAAGAGAAAATATTGCAAGCCGCCAGAAGGAAACAATTCAGATATTGTGGAGCTACAGTCAGGATCACACAGAGCTTAGCAGCATCCACACTAAGGGCTCATAAGTCTTGGAAAATCATATTCCAGAAGGCAAAAGAGCTTGGAATGCAACTGAAAATTAGCTACCCAGCAAAATTGATCATCTCCTTCCAGGGGAAAAGATGAACTTCCAATGAAATGGGAATTTCAAATGTTCCTGTTGAAATGACTAGAGCTAAACAGAAAGTTTAATATTCAAGTACAGGATTCAGATGAAGCATAGAGAGGGTGGACAAGAAGGATAAATTATGAGGAATTTAATGATGATGAATTGTGTATTCCTACATGGGAAAGTTATACTGATAATACTCACATGAACATTCTCATTTATTAGAACAGTTGGAAGACAGAGGAGAGAGCTGAATTTGAAGGTGTAATATATTGTAAAGATGGACTCAATGGGTGAAAGGGAAATGTACTGAGAGAAAGAGAAAGGAGAGGTAGACTAGGTTAAGATATTTCATGTAAAAGAGTAAAGATATAGGTTTTCCAATGGTATGGAAGGGGGTGAAGGTGAGGGAGAGTGAAGGAGCCTTCATTCTGATCAGATATGACTCAGAGAGGAAACAGCCTACATACTCAATAGGGTATAGAAATCTAGAAGAAAAAGAAGAGAAAGAGGATGGGGGAGGGGAGGAGTGATGTAGGTAATAGAGAAGAGGATAGATCATGGGAGAGGATAGCCAGATATAACATATTTTCTTTTTTACTTTTTGTAAGGTGGTGGGATTGGGTGGCTTGTCTGGGACCAAGGGGCTGGGTGGTTGCTAGTTCTCTGGGGTGGGATGTAGGCTTGGGACCTCCTGGCCTCAGAGCTGGTGCTCTGTCCATTGTGCCACTCAGCTGCCCCACAGCACATTTTTGAAGAGGGACAGAGTGAAAAGAGAGATAAAATATAATAAATCATAGTGGGGAAGAATAGATGGAGGGAATGACAATCAGAGATCATGGAAAAATATGGAAGCAACTTCTCCGATGGACTTAGGATAAAGAATGTGATCCACCCCAGAAACAGAGCTGATGGTATCAGAACACAGAGTGAAGCACATTTGTTTCTCTTTCATTTTTTCTCATGAAGTTTTTCATTTTTGTCGAGGGAGGGAGGTTTATGTTTACTCTTACACCAAGAATATTTTAGTAATGTATAAATAAATATAAAATAAATGATTGTGAAAAAAATAAAAAACAAAGAGAAAAGAAAAGGAAGGACAGAAATCACCACCACCACTACCATCATCATCATCATCATCTTCATAGTACTGTCACAGTGCTTCAGGACCCTGCCCAGCCCAAATAATATTCAAATGAATGGAAATATTTCATAGTATATACCTCATACAAAGTAAATACTCTGTGAATATGAGACTAACAAGTGAAGGAAAGGCCCCTTGAGGGAGGAGGTACTTTATGTAAACTAAGGATTCTTGGAGGAGGAGACCATTTGGGGGAAGAAGAACAGTCTGCATCAAAAGTATAGTGTTGGGAAAAAGAATGTTCGGAACAGCAAATAGGCTGGTATTTCTGGGACAATAGATAAAGGCAAAAAAGATGAAATCACTGAAAAGATAAGTTGAAGGTAAATTGTAAAGAGTTTGAATTTAGTCCTAAAGAGAAGGGGGAGTCAAAAAAGCTTCTTGAGTAAACAAAATATATTACAAGAAGTTGCATGTAGAATGGATTAGAATTGGAAGAGATTGGATGAAGAGAAATCAATTAAGAGGTTCTTATATTAGTCCAGGTGAGAGATGATGAGGAATTGGACCTTGATGGTTGTGGTATGAGTAAAGAGAAGGGGAAAAAAGATACAAGAGATATTGGGAAGTTGAAATGAACAAGATTTGATAACAGATTAGATTTAGGTTGTGAATGACAGTAAAAATGACCTCTGGTTTTGGACATATATGACTGACAATATGGTGATACCCTCAATGGAAATGGTGAGGGGTAGGATTAGGATGAGATGTGAGTTTAGGTGGAAGGATAATGAATTCTAATTTGGAGAAGTTGGGTTTAAGATATGCTTGGGAAATTCAAGTGGAAGTGCAGGAGGATAAGCATAGTATATAGTTTGGAAACTTCTTGCATAGTTGAATCTATTGGAATTGCTGGGATTATCATGAGTATATAAAAAAAGACAAAAGAAACTAAGAGAGTCCTTCATTGGGGATGGGAAATATTTGATGAACTTTAAAAGTAGACTAAGACAAATTAGTCTACCCTATAGGAAAAGAACAATGGCAATGATGTCATAAAAAACCAGAGAGTAAAGAATATCCAGATGAGAGGATGGTTAATAGCATCCACACTATAGAGAGGTCCAGAACTGAGTGGGCATACTGAGAAAATATTGTATTTAACTTTTTATTTGGAAATAAATATACATTTCATTGATGACCTTGGAGAGAAATGCTTCAGTTGGGTGGTAGGAAACGGAGTCAGGTTATGAGAGAAATTAGTGGGAGGTGAGAAAATAAAGTGAACTAGTATAAACAGCTTTTACCCCTGCAATGATTTCATGTTCCTCACTTTCCCTTCTCATCCCAATAGTTAGACACTTGAATTCTATACTGTCCTTCACTCTTTTTTTTTAAATTATTGAAAGGCAATGGGGTTAAATGATTTGACAAACAGTTAAATAACTATAAAGTATCTGAGGCAAGATTTGAACTCAAGTCTTCCTGACTGCAGGGCAGGTTCTATATCCACTATACTACCTATCATTCCTTCTTGATTTCCTTGCCCCTTTTCTTGTTAGTCATATCATGTCAGTCCTCAAACCTGGATCACTCCATTTGCTTCCTCTGATTTTACTCATAAACCACTTATCTAGAGGAAGTTTTACAACTGTCCTGATTTGATATATTATAAATTCATGTTATCCTCAATTGGACCCTCCAAGGAACAATAAAGTACTTTTTTTCCCTCCCTAATTGAATTTCTTTCACACTCCCTACTCTACCTTCTTCTCAAGCCTCTCATATCTCACTCTACCTCCTTTTTCTTAATGGAGAACTTTGTGTCTTACTTTACTAAGAAAATTGAGGCCAACCCAAAGGAATTTTGTTTTCCCTTTGTTTCATATCAAAACCCTTGAAATTATCTCCTATTCTTTCTTCCTTTCCTCCAATCTTTGACAAAGATGTACTCTTTCCTAGGAAAGCTTACTCCTCAAGATGTGTATTTGATCTTCCCTCCCCTCAGATATATTTAGTAAGATTGCATCCTCAATTATCCCATTTCTCAAATCTTCAGTTTCTCTCTATTAAATTTTTCACTACTGCCTTAAAACACTTAACCAACAAACTCCTGCCTGAAGACATGCCAGACTTATGTTCCAATCTTTGACTCCCAGTAACTTATCTTTGTCCCCAAACCAAACTCCCTCATCCAAACTTCCCCATTTCTTTTGAAGTCACCATCATCCTCCTAGTCTTCCAGGTTTGCAAACTCAGTATGATTCTCAACGTTTTACTCTCCCTCATCCAATCAGTTACAAAATCTTGAAATGTCTGCTTCTACTTCTCTCTTATCCAGTCCTTTCTCTCCATTCACACAACTATAACCTGAGTTCGGGTACTGATCATCTCTCACCTTAAATAATGCAATAGCTCCTAATTGATTTCCCAGTTTCAAGTCTCTCCAGATTCAGACCATTTAACACACAGTTGCCAAAGTAACTTTCCTTAAGCATGTGACTCCCCTACTCAATCAACTTTAATCTCTTCCTATTGCCTCTAGGATAAAATATTATACTCTTCTGTGAAAACCCTTCACAATCTGGCTCCAAACTATCTTTCCAGATGCAATAGATACTACTCCCCCTCCCACACTCTGAGATCCAGCCAAGGTGGCCTTCTTTTTGTTCCTCACACACACCACTCCATTGCCTGTGCCCTTGAGCAGGCCATCCCTCAGGCCAGTGTAATGGATGTCTGCCTCATTGGAGATACTATCAACTTGCTAAAATGTCTTTATATAAAAGATACTAGCCTTCACATGTTGGAAATGCTTTTACCCCATCAGGTCCCCTGCTTCAAATGGTGAGTTCTTTCCCAGAATCTCTATTTGAGGAAATTCCCATGACAGTCATGCACATTGCTGAACACAATTTTTCTCCTTACTCTTTGGATACTTTAAAATAAGACGTTATTGATGTCTTTTGCTTCTTATGTCGTCAGAGTTATTTCCAGTATTTCCCCCCTCCTAAAGAGGGGGAGAATTGTATGGTTTAGAGAGGAAAAACAACACAACTGATTAATAGAGTAAAAACAGTCTGAAAATATGTACTATATATATAGTACCAGGGGACTTTCACCTCCATGGCAGGATAGGTTGTGGGATTATCCTCTCATATCTCTTCCTTGAATCTTTTTTTATCTTTATAATTTTGTTACAGTATCTTTTTTGGAGTGTAGCTGTTCTTTACATTTACATTGTAGCTACTATCTTAGTTACTAACTTAACTTTGGGTTTCTTCATTTGTCATAACATTATTTAGATCTGTCATTGTTCCTCTGTATTCATCACACACTTTATTTTTTTAATAGCAGAATAATAGTAACTTACTTTCATGTACTTACAAATTACTTTTAATTTCTCTCATTTTTTCCCATTGCTAACATTTCCAGAACTGTACTAAACAATAGTGGGAAGATTATTCATCATTAATTCATTTGTTTGTTTATTAGAAAAAAGTTCTAGTGTTTTCTCCATTGCATATGACACTTGCCTTTGATTGTACATGGATGCTTTTACTGATATTTTAAAAAAAGATTCTCTTATTACTATACTTTGCAGTTTTTAGCCTAAAAGAGTGTCATTTTGTCAAAAGTGTTTTCTATCTTTAATTATGCTTAATTTCAATGCTTGTTTTCCTAATGTTGGAATATCCTTGCATCCTTAATATAAATCTTCCTTGATCAAAATAAACAATTTTGTTGAATAAATTGGTGTAGTCTATTTGACAAGATTTTGCTTAAAACCTACTCATTAATTATATTGGCTGATGATTTTCTATCTGTGTTTTTTATTTCCCTGATTTAGACTTTAGGACTATATTTGAATCTTTAAAAGATTCTAATAGGGTAATTTCTCCTTTAATTTTTAAGAATAATTTTTTAATTATGGGAACTGTTAACTATAATTTAAAACTTTAATATAATTATTCTCTGAATCTATCTGGATTGGGAATTCTTGTTACTGTTGTTTCCTTTGGAAGTTCATTTATAGAAAGTTATTTCATTCTTTGAACTCAGGTTATTTAATAACTCTGCTATCTCCATCACTATATGTCTCCTGATAGTTTTAACATTTAGATTTTTGAAAGTATTCCTTTATTTCTTTCATGTTCTCATTTTTTAAACATATAATTATGTGTGAAATGTTCTCAATGTTCTTGTTATTTGTTTCAGATTTGTTGTGATTTCACCTTGGTCATTTGCTATTTATTGATTTGATTATCAATTTTCTTCTTTTAATTGCATTATTATTTTTAAAATTAAAAATTTTATTTTTAATTAAAAATTTTATTTATTTTGAGTTTTACAATTTGTCCCCTAATCTTACATCCCTCCCTCCACCCCCCCACAGAAAGCTATTTGCCAGTCTTTATATTGTTTCCATGTTGTACATTGATCCAAATTGAGTGGGATGAGAGAGTAATTATATCCTTAAGGAAGAAACAAAAAGTATAAGAGATAACAAAATCAGACAACAAAATATCAGTTTCTTTTTCTAAATTAAAGGGAATAGTCCTTGAACTTTGTTCAAAATCCATGGTTGTTTATCTGGATACAGATGGTATTCTCCCTTGCAGATAGCCCCAAATTGTCCCTGATTGTTGCCCTGATGGAATGAGCAAATCCATCAAGTTTGATCATCAACCCCATGTTGCTGTTAGGGTGTACAGTATTTTTCTGGTTCTGCTCATCTCACTCAGCATCAGTTCATGCAAATCCATATAGGCTTCCCTGAATTCCCATCCCTCCTGGTTTCTAATAGAACAATAGTGTTCCATGACATACATATACCACAGTTTACTAAGCCATTCCCCAATTGAAGGACATTTACTTGATTTCCAATTCTTTGCCACCACAAACAGGGCTTCTATGAATATCTTTGTACAAGTTATGTTTTTACCCATTTTCATCATCTCTTCAGGGTATTGATTCAGTAGTGGTATTGCTGGGTCAGAGGGTATGCACATTTTTTGTTGCCCTTTGGGTATAGATCCAAATTACTCTCCCCCGAAAGGTTGGATGAGTTCACAGTTCCACCAACAGTGTAATAGTGTCCCAGATTTCCCACAACCCTTCCAACAATGATCATTATCCTTTCTGGTCATATTGGACAGTCTGAGAGGTATGGGTTGGTACCTCAGAGAAGGTTTAATCTGCATTTCTCTAATAAGTAATGATTTACAGCAATTTTTCATATGACTATGGATTGCTTTGATCTCCTCATTCGTAAATTGCCTTTGCATATCCTTTGACCATTTGTCAACTGGGGAATGACTTTTTTTGTTTAAAAATAACATGACTCAGTTCTCTATATCTTTCAGAAATGAGTCCTTTGTCTGAAACATTAGTTGTAAAGATTGTTTCCCAGGTTACTACATTTCTTTTGATCTTGGTTACAGTAGTTTTATCTGTGCAAAAGCTTTTTAATTTAATGTAATCGAAATCATCTAGTTTGTTTTTAGTGATGTTCTCCATCTCTTCCTTAGTCATAAACTGCTCCCCTTTCCATAGATCTGACAGGTAAACTAGTCCTTGATTTTCTAATTTACTTATAATATTGTTTTTATGTCTAAATCCTGTATCCATTTGGATTTTATGTTGGTAAAAGGGGTGTGAGGTGTTGGTCTAATCTAAGTTTCTTCTATACTAACTCCCAATTTTCCCAGAAGTTTTTATCAAAGAGAGAGAGAGAGTTTTAATCCCAATAGCTGGACTCTTTGGGTTTATCAAACAGCAGATTATTATAATCGTTTCCTGCTATTGCACCTAGTCTATTCTACTGGGCCACCACTCTATTTCTTAGCCAATTCCAGATAGTTTTGATGACTGATGCTTTATAATATAATTTTA
This sequence comes from Macrotis lagotis, assembly GCF_037893015.1. Classification (NCBI taxonomy): domain Eukaryota; kingdom Metazoa; phylum Chordata; class Mammalia; order Peramelemorphia; family Peramelidae; genus Macrotis; species Macrotis lagotis. Next base: position 349,665,577 of record NC_133658.1, on the reverse strand, counting down.
GATCAGGTAGGACCAAGCCCCCTTCTTTTGCCCTATTTTCATTAAATCCCTGGAAATTTTTGACTTTTTATTTCTCAGTATGAATTTACTTACAACTTTTTCTAATTCATTAAATTAATATTCTGGAATTTTGATTGGTAGGGAACTAAACAGGCAGTTTAGTATTGGTAGAATTGTCATTTTTATTATATTATCTCTACCTATCCTTGAACAGTTGACATTTGCCCAATTATTTAAATTTGATTTAATTTCTGTGAGAAGTGTTTTATAATTGGTTTCAAAAAGTTTCTGAGTCTGCCTTGGCAAATAGACTCCCAGGTATTTTATATTGTCTGAGGTTACTTTGAATGAGATTTCTCTTTCTAGCTCTTCCTGCTGTATCTTGCTAGTCATTTATAGAAAAGTTGAGGATTTATGAGGGTTTATTTTATATCCTGAAACATTGCTAAAATTGATAATTTTTCCAGTAGATTTTTAGATGAATTCTTGGTATTCTCTAGGTAGACCATCATGTCATCTGCAAAGAGTGAGAGTTTTGTCTCTTCCTTCCCAATTCTAATTCCTTCAATTTCTTTTTCTTCTCTAATTGCTGAAGCTAACATTTCTAATATGATATTGAATAGTAGTGGTGATAATGGGCATATTTGTTCACCCCTGATCTTATTTGGGATGCTTCTAGCCTCTCCCCATTGAATATAATGCTTGTGGATGGTTTCAGATAGATACTTCTAATTATTCTAAGGAACAGTCCATTTATTCCTACTCTCTAGTGTTTTTAGTAGGAATGGGTGCTGTATTTTGTCAAAAGCTTTTTCAGCATGTATTGATATGATCATATAATTTCTGATAGGTTTGTTGTTGATATAATTGATTATACTAACACTTTTCCTATTATTGAACCAACCCTGCATTCCTGGGATAAATCCCACTTGACCATAATGTATTATCCCAGTGATGACTTGTTGTAATCATTTTGCTAAGATTTTTTTTTAATTTTGCATCTATATTCATTAGGGAGATAGGTCTATAATTTTCTTTCTCTGTTTTTAACTCTTCCTGGTTTAGGTATCAGCATCATATGGTTTCATAGAAAGAGTTAGGCAGAGTTCCATCTTCCCCTATTTTCCCAAAGAGTTCATATAGAATTGGAACCAATTGTTCCTTAAATGTTTGGTAGAATTCACATGTGAATCCATCAGGCCCTGGAGATTTTTTTCTTAGGGAATTCAATGATGGCTTGTTGAATTCCATTTTCTGAGATAGTTTAGGTATTAAAGCTCCTCTTCATTTAACCTGAGCAAATTATATTTTTGTAAATATTCATTCATTTCACTTAGATTGTCAAATTTATTGACATAGAGTTGGGCAAAATTGTTTCAAATTATTACTTAATTTCCTCCTCATTGCTGTTGAGTTCACCTTTTTTGTTTATGATAATAGCAATTTGGTTTTCTTCTTTCTTTTTTTAATCAAATTAACCAGAGGTTTATAAGTTTTATTGTTTTTTTCATAAAATCAACTTTTGGCTGTATTTATTAATTCAATAGTAATTTTGCTTTGATTTTATTAGTTTCTCCTTTAATTTTTAGAATTTCTAATTTGGTATTAATTGGGGATTTTTAATTTATTATTTCTCTAATGTTTTTAGTTGCATATTTAGTTCATTGATTTCCTCTTTCTCTAATTTATTAATGTAACCATTTAAAGATGTAATATATCTCCTGATAGCTGCTTTGAGTGAATACCATAGGTTTGGTGTGTTGTTTCATTATTGTCGTTATCTAGGATAAATTGATTATTTTTTTATATAATTTGTTGTTTTATCCACTCATTATTTAAAAATGAGGTTATTCAATTTCCAACTGATTCTGGCTCTATATCTCCCTGGCCAAATATTGCATATGACTTTTATTGCCTTGTGATCTGAGAAAGATGTATTCATTATTTCTGCCTTTCTGTAGTTGATCATTAGGTTTTTATGTCCTTGTATATGGTCAGTTTTTGTATAAGTGCCATGTACTACAGAGGAAAAAGGTAGATTCCTTTCTATACCCATTCAATTTCCACCTTAAGTTTACCATATCTAGTATTTCTAATGATCTATTTATCTCCTTAACTTCTTTCTTGTTTATTTTATGATTCAATTTATCTAGATCTGAAAGTGGGAGGTTGAGGTCTCCCACTAGTAGAGTTTTGCTGTCTATGTCTTCCTGTAGTTCTTTCAGCTTCTATTCTAAGAATCTGGATGCTATCCCATTGGGTGTATATATATTCAGTATTGAAATCACTTTATTATCTATGGTACCTTTTAGGAGAATATTGTTTCCTTCCTTATCTCTTTTAATGCTTTCTATTTTTACAGCTGCTTTGTCTGAGATAAGGATTGCTACCCATGCTTTTTTCACTTCAGCTGAAGCAATATATATTTTGCTCCAACCTTTTACCTTTACTTTATATGAATCTCTCTGCTTCAAATGAGTTTCTTGTAAGCAGCATATAGTAGGATTCTGGTTTTTAATCCACTCTGCTATTCGCTTACATTTTGAGAGTTCATCCCATTCACTTTCAAAGTTATAATTACTAATTCTTTATTGCCTCCATGCTATCTTCCCTCTGTATTTTCACCTTCCCCCCCTTATCCTTATTTCCCTGTATTTTGTTTCTGAATATGACCAACTTCAGTGTATTTGCCCTCCTATATCCACCCCCTTCCCTTTCTTTCCCCTTTCCCTTTTTTCCTTTTTCCCTTCCATTCCTTTTGTTAATTCCCCCTTTTTCCTCCCCCCCTTTCTCTATCCCCCCCTTTTCCCCTTTTAATACTTGAGAGGGTAGATATATTTTAAGTTAATAGAGCATGTGTATAAGTTAACTTTAAACCAAGTCTGATGAGAAGAAGATTCAGGTGTTTCTCATCTCCTCCCTTCTTCCCCTCTTTTACCATAGGCATTTTGTACCTCTTAGTGTAATGAGATTTACCCACATTCCATCCCCTCCCTCCTCCCATCTCCTTCCTGTCCCCCTTTTTAAGGAGGTAGTGTTTTTAAAATCATTCTGTCTGAGTCATAGAAAATTCTGAGTATCTGTCACTTCTAGCTATTTACATTCTATCTAATAGAGTTAAAATTCTTGAGAGTTATTAGTCTTTCTCCCAAGTAGGGTTATTGCCAGTTTCATCCCATTGGCTAGTAGTCTCATGGATAAATCATGAGTGTCCATCACTTCTGGCTAGGTATATTCTCTCTGTTAGAGTTACAATTCTCAAGAGTTATGAGAATATTTTTTCCCCTTGCTGGGATATAGCCCATTTCAACTTATTGGATAGCAGTTTTTTTCTTTACCCCCCCCTTTCTGTTTACCTTTCCATGTGTCTCTTGAACCTCCTGTTTGATGTCCAAATAAATAGCTCTCTAAATAGCTCTTGTCTTTTCATCAGGAATTTTTGGAATTCTTCCATTTCGTTAAATATCCATCTTTTCCCCTGAAAAAGAAGGCTCAGCTTTGTGAGATAGTGGATTCTTGGCTGCATTCTAAGCTCCCTTGCTCTTTGGAATATCCAATTCCAAGCCCTTCTATCCCTTAATGTTGATATAGCCAGGTCCTGTGTAATCCTTACTGTGGCTCCTTCATATTTAAATTGTTTATTTCTGGCTGCTTGCAGGATTTCTCTTTTAACTGATAGTTTTGGAATTTTGTCACAACATTCCTTGGTGTTTTCATTTTAGGATCTCTTTCTGGAGGGGATCAATGCATTCTTTCAATAACTACTTTGCTCTCTGGTTCCATAATATTTAGGGCAATTTTCCAACACTAGATCCTGTAATATTAAGTCCAGGCTTTTTTTTTCTCTTCAGTGTTTTCAGGAAGTCCAATAATTCTCAGGTTGTGCCTCCTTGATCTATTCTCAAGGTCAGTGGTTTTGCTGATGAGATATTTTGCATTTTCTTCTATTTTTTCTATTTTTTGATTTTGTTTAACAGGCTCTTGCTGTCTGGTGAAGTCATTAGTTTCCGCAGACTCCATTCTTTTTTTTAGGGAGGAGTTTTCTTCATTTAACTTTTGCAACTCCTTTACCAATTGCTCAATTCTACTTTTGCAAGAACTTTCCATTTGATGTATTGAGGTTTTGAGAGAATTATTTTCTTTTTTTGCATTTGCCTAATTGAGGATCTGAGAGATTAGTAGTCTCATTTTGTATCTGACCAGTTGTATTTTCCAATGATTTGTTTTCTGGTTGAAAGGTGTTAATTGTCTCTCCCAAATTTTCCAGTTGATTTTTAAAATTCTTCCTTATTTATTCAAGGAAGTCTTTCTGTGTTGGAGACCAGATCATATCCTCCTCAGAGGTTCTAGGTCTTCTCTGAGTTAGGGTCTTTTCCTTCCAAGAATTTTTCTATAGATCCAACTTTCCACTGACCTTTCTTCATTTTGCTAAGATCTTGAGTTGGGGAGGGGCCGGTTCATAGATGTTTGTTGTTGGGATCCCTAGAGGCTTTTCTCACTGAGTGTAATTTCTCTGGCTGGCCAATAGGAGGTGTTGGTTGCTTTCTCTGGAGTGTCTGTGACATAGATTGAGGGAGTGATTTAAGCTATTGAATATTTTTGCCTTCAATCCATGGTGCACTCTACCCTGGGGTGAGGTCATCCCTCTCCCTATTGTCAGCTGGGCTGGCTCTTCTGCTCACTCACCTGTGCCTGGGGCAGAAGTAACCTGTATTTGTGTTTGTTCTGGGAAGATGGCTCACCCACAATGAAGGCTTGGACTCAGAGTTCCTCCAACCAGAGGAGCCCAGGGATGGTGTCCACGGCTCTCCTGCAGCAGAACTCTCCCCCCAGCCCTGTTGGCAAGCTCCAATACCAGTGCCTCCAGTCCCTAGTTGACTCAAACCTTGGCAGTCTAGCTAGCCTGCTGATCAAGCAAGTCAGGATCTCAGGCCCTCAAGCTCCAGGGCTCCAGTTCAGATGCTAATCAGGCTGCTCTGTGACTGCTCCACCCTTTGGGCCCATACTACCCCAGGACCTTGGAAGACAGATCCTAAGGCAGATGTTCTTTCTCCTGGCTTTTCTTTCTGGGTTTTGTGGGTCAGATTTCTGTTAAGAGGTTTGTTTCATATCATAGATGGGGAAAGATCAGGAGACTTTAGAACTGTGCCTGTCTTCTCTCTGCCATCTTTGCTGGAAGTCCCTTAATTGAATTATTAAAAGGGTTTTTTTTTTATCAATTTTGTAACTGTTTTGAAAATAGCTTTTAGTTTTATCTATTGTCCCATTTTTGTTTCTAATTTGATTATTTTAGGGGTTTTGTTGGCTTTCTGATTTTTTGTATCTATCCAATTTGCCAAAATTTTCTTTTTCATTGGTGTGGGTTTGTAAAGATGTGATTTCCCCCCAGTCTTCTGCTTTAGTGTCATCGCAAAAATTTTTATCTGTTTTTTGTGATTGTCATTTTGTTTTACATGGATTAATTGTTTCTATGATTTTTTCCTTGTCTGACTTATTATTAAAGTATACATTTTTAAGCCTTGATTTGAGCTTGTATCTTTTGTTTATGGCTCCTGAAACAAGTATTATTTTTACTGTATTATGGTCTATAAAGGATTATTAATGATCTCTACCTTTTCCCAATTATTTGTAATATTTCTATGCTCTATAGGATACATAGTCATTTTTTATAAAAGCCCCATGTGTAAAGATAATTATTTGTTTTTCTTTCTAGACCCATTTAGAAAATATCTTATCTTTTTACATTAGTTTCTAAAGCAATTTGTTCATATTTTTCCCCCATAGTCTTTCTATTTAATTTATCTAAGATTGAGAGAGCATTTTGTCATAATTGTGTTACTATGTCTTCTTTCAGTTCAGGTGATGTTTTCTTTTTTTCATTTTTAAAATTTTATTTTTTCCAATTTCATGCAAAGATAGCTTTCAGCATTCATTCATTTGCAAGTTTTTGAGTTCTTTATTTTTCTTTCACCCTTTCTTTCCTCTTTCCCCCTCACCATGGCATCAAGCAATCTGATACTGGTTTTACATGGACAATCATGTTTACTATGTTTCTGTATTAGTCATGTTGTAAAAGAAGAATTATAACTAAAGGGGAAAAACATGAAAAAGAAAGAGAAAACATAAATGAAGAATGGGGGGGGGGACAGAGCCAATAGGGGAGGCATGAAGCTAGGAAGCTACCACAACTATTTCTGATACAACTTTGAATGAAGCCTTGAAACAGATCTTAAAACAGAACTCACCAAAAAACAAACAAACAAACAAGCAAATAGTGAAACAACTTTTCAGGAAGATATTTTGAAGAAACTTCAGGAAAAGATCTGTCCAGTGGATAAAAGAGAAGTATGACTCACTCCAGAGTATTAGGGAGAGCTGAGAAACCAATGAAAAGCTTTTAGCCACAGTGCAACCAAGGTCCAGGCAAAACTCTGCTCACAATAAAATCCCAACCCCAGCTCAGGTGGCAAGAGAAACTAGTGCAGCATTGGACACACTAGCACAGGGAGAAAACTAGCAACACCAGAAATGCCAGAGCAGAAAGCCAGGAACCAGAACCCTGGCCCCCAGCAAACAAAAGTTTGGGACTATACATCATATTTCACAGGAACAAAGACCAGTTGACAGAATGACCAAAATTTCAGAAAAGCACTAACCTTTGATAGCTTCCATTCTTATAGGGGTGATAAAAATACCATATCAGAAGAGGAAACCAGTGACAAAATGCCTAGATATGAAGATTTTAATGGGTTGATGAACTAACTGGAAGAATTCAAAAAGTACTTTAAAAATCAAAGAAGAAAGGAAGAAGAAAAATGAAGAAATGACTAATGCAGGAGAATTATGAAAAATTAACATAAGAAAACAATTTTTTAGAAGTAAAATTGAGGGGTAGTTAGGTAGAGCAGTGGATAAAGCACCGGCCCTGGAATCAGGAGTACCTGGGTTCAAATCTGGTCTTACACACTTGATAACTACCTAGGTATGTGGCCTTGGGCAAGCCACTTCACCCCATTGCCTTGCAAAAACCTTTAAAAACAAGAAGTAAAATTGACCAACTGGAGAATAAATTTAACCAACTGGAAAATGAAATAAAAATTCTAACTGAAGAAAATAAAACCTTAAAAACTAAATTTGCACAAAAGGAAATGAATGACTGTGAGACATCAAGATTCAATCAAACAAAACCAAGAGTCTGAACATTTATATTTTTGAAAGGTTTCCTTTATTTCTTTCATGTTCTTAGTTTTTAAACACATAGTTATGTGCGATAGGTTCCAAGGAATAATATATCCAAATTTTGGAATTATTAGCTAAAGGGGAAATTTTTACAAGCAGTCAAAAAGAAGCAATTTAAATACCAGAGAACCACAGTCAGCATAATGCAGGACTTATCAACTTCAACATTAAAGGATCAGAGGACCTGTAATATGATATTTCACAAGGGCAAAGGAACTTGGATTACAACCAAGAATCAACTACCCTGTAAAATTCAACATAGTCTTTCATGGGAAAAGATGGTTTTTCATCAAAATAGAGGACTTTCAAACTTACCTGGTATAAAGACCAGAAGTGAAAAGAAAATGTAATCTTCAAATACAAGACTAAAGAAGATTGTAAAAAAGGGGAAAGTGTTAACTTTTGAGAACCATATTTCTCTTAGGACAATTGAAAGAAACAAATATAGACAAGGTGTGAAAGTACAAATTGCCTGTGATGTGATCCAACTTTTAGCTCTTGAGTGAATTTTGCCTTACATGATTCTGTAGCTCATTTGAATTGTATTTCTACAAGAAACTTGGAAAGAGTGTGTAATATAAATTAACTATAATTGGTAATTTTATGGCTCTTGTGAATCGTATCTCTAATGGCATAATTGTGGGGAGTATATTTGGTTGGACAGAGGCTGTGAATATGAAATGAGATAAGACAATGTTGCTTTTAAATGAATCAACCAATCAATCAATCAATCAACCTTAAGGCTTGTACTTCTATTAGGAGAGAGAAAAGAAGTATATCATGATAGAGGTTGTGGGTACAGAATGGTTTATGATAATCAAGACATGAAAAGAAGAATTATACAAGGAGAAGACAAGATATTAGTGAATAAATAACATGACATGAAGAGGCACAAAGATCTATTAAAATAGAGGGGAAAGAAAGGATATGAGCATTAAGCAAATCTTATTCTCAATAGATTTGACTCAAAGAGGGCATAACATATATCCCCATTTGGGAGGAAGAAGAATAAAAGGGAAGACAAAATAAAAGTAAAGGTAAAGAAAAAAGAAAAGGTAAAGTTAAAGTAAAAGTTAAAAAGAAAAGTAAAAGGGGAAAGGTAGAAGGAAAGGAAAAAAGGCTGTTAGAAAGAAGGGTTGATTGATAGACAGCCATCAGAAGCAAAACATTGGAAAAGAAGGATAAGAGGAAAGGAAAGAGAAAGTTATATAAACAGGGTAAAATATCATGAAGGGAAATGTCATGTTAGTAATCATAACTGTTAAAGTGAATAGGATGTTTTTTCCTTCTTTCTCATGGATTTTTCTCCCTTAGTTCTAATTCCTCTTTCACAACATGACTAATATGCAAATATGTTAAACACAAGTGTACATATGCAACCTTCACCACCATGGAGAGGGGGTAGGGTATGGAAGGTGGTTCAAAAAATGTAGAACTCATGAACTTGCAAATAGATGAATGCTGAAATCTACTTTTGCATGTAATTGAAAAAAATTTAATTTAATTTAAAAAAAGAAACCATGAGGGACAGGATTTCAGAAAAGCCTGGGAAAGACTTTTATGAACTGATGGGGAGTGAAGTGAACAGAACTATCAGATTATTGTACATACTAACAGTCATATTATATGATGATCAGCAGTATAATAATCATACAATTCTAAAGAATATGTGATGAAAAATATCATCCACAACTAGAGAAGAAACTATGGAGTCTAAATGCAGATCAATGCTTATTATTTCCAATTTAAATTTTTTGTATGTATTATGGTCCCTTTTTCCTCTCATGGTTTATTTTCCCTTTTTGATTTGATTCTTCTTCCATAAGATGATTAATATGGGTGTATGTTTAACATAGTTATACATGTCTAACCTATATTAGATTACTTCCTGTAGGGAGAGGGAGGAGTAAAAGGAAGGAAGAAGAAAAATGTGAAACTTAAAAGCTTACCAAAAAATGATTGTGTATTTGGAAAATATAACTAAAATATTTTTAAAATCACAAAAACTTTTAAAAGTGAACATAGTATACTTTGCTCTAAATTCAGATCCCAGCCTCTGGATATAGTTCTTAGTTCTTTCATGGCAGTTCTTTCATGATTGTTCTTGATCATTGAACTGCTGAAAGGAGTTAAAGTCCATCATAGTTAATGTTGCTATTAATATATACAATGTTCCATTGGTTCATCACACTTCACTCAACATCAGTTCATGAAGTTTTCATAGGATTTTCTGAAATCTACCTGCTCATGCATTCTTATAGAACAATAATACTATATCACATTCATATAACATAATTTGTTCGGCTGCTTCCTCGATTACTAATTCATTGCCACTACTAAAAGAACTGTTATAAATATTTTTTATACATGTGGATCTTTTCCCCTTTTTATTATTCCTCTGGGATATGGACCTAGAAGTGATATCAGTGGATCAAAGGTATATGCAGTTTGATTGAACTTTCATCATAGTTCCAAACTGCTCTCCAGAATGGTTGAATCAAATCACCAACAGTTCATTAGTGTTCCAGTTTTCCCACATCCTCTCCAACATTACTCATTTTCCTTTTTTGTCATTTTACCCAACATAATATATTTTAAGTGGCACTTCAGAATTGCTTTAATTTGCCTTTTCCATATAACTCTAGATAACTGTAATTTCTTCATCTGAAAAATGCCTGTTTATATACTTTATTTATTAATTGAAGAATGACTTCTATTCTTATAAATTTTACTCAGTTTTCTATATATTTTAGAAATTAATCCTTTACCAAAAACACTAGCTATGAAAATTGTTTCCTAGTTTTCTGCATTCCTTCTAATCTTGGTGGCATTGATTTTATTTTTGTAGAAACTTTTTAATTTAATGTAGTCAAAATCATCCATTTTGTAATTTATAATGTTCTCTGTATCTTGTTTAGTCTATCCCTTCTCTATAGATCTGATTAATAGACTATTACTTATTTTCTTAATTGGCTTAACGTATCACCCTTTATGTCTAAATCTTGTGCCCATTTCAACCTTGTCTTGGTATAGGGTTTGAGATGTTGTTCTGTTTTCTGGTATTTCCACTAGTTTTTATCCCAGAGGCTTGAGTCTTTGGGTTTCTTAAATAGTAGATTATTATAGTAACTTTCTACTATTTCTTTTGAATCTAATCTATCCCACTGATCCTCTTCTCTATTTCTTATTCAGTATCAGATACTTTTCATGACTACTGCTTAATAATATAATGTTAAGTCTAGCATGGCTAAGTTACCTTCCTTTGTATTTCTTTCCATTAATTACCATGATATTTTTATCTTTTTTACTCCACTTGAAGTTTGTTACTATTCTTTATAGCTCTGTAAAATACATTTTTTTGGTAGTTTGATAGGAGTGACACTGAATAAGGAATTTCATTAGGTAGAATTGTCATTTATATTCTATTAATTTGACTTACCCATGAATTGACATTTTTCCAGTTGTTTTGAATTGGCTTTATTTGAGTAAAAAAAGGATCTTTGGTTGTGTTTATATAGTTTCTGGTAGATTTCCAGATATTTTATATTGTTTACAGTTGCTTTAAATGAGATTTCTCTATCTCTTCCTGTTTGGCTTTGTTGGCCATATATAGAAATGCTAATGATTTCTGCATTTATTTTATATTCTGCAGCTTTGCTAAAGTTGGTGATTATTTCAAATAGTTTTTAGTTGATTTTCTAGGGTTCCTTAATTATACTATCACATCATCTGCAAAATGTGAGTTTTGTCTTCTCAATGATAATTCTAATGCCTTCAATTTCTTTTTCTTCTCATTGTTAAATTAACATTTCTAATACAATAATGAATATTATTGAATATAATCGGCAAGTCTGTTTCATCCCTGTTCTTATTGGTAATGCATCCAGCTTATCCCCATTGCATACAATACTTGCTGATGATTTTAGATAGATACTGCTGATCATTTAAGCAAAACTTCATATATTCCTATGCTCTTGAGTGCTTATAATAGGAATGGGTGCTGAACTTAGCCAAAAGCTTTTTCAACATTCATTGAGACAATCATATGATTTCTGTTAGTTTTGTTATTGATATGTTCAATTATGACAATTGTTTTTCTAATACTGAACCACTCTGGATATCTAGTATAACTGTTTATAGTTTACTATTTTGGGGATAATTTGCTGTAACCTCTTTGCTAAAATCTTATTTAAAATTTTTGCATCAATATTTATTAGGGATATTGGTCAAAATTTTCTTTGTTTTGCCTCTTTCTGGTTTAGGCATCAGCACCATGTTAATGTCATAAAAGAAATTTGGCAGAATTCTTTTACCTTTTTTCAATATTTAATATAGATTTGGAATTGCTTTTTTAAATTCTTGGTAGAATTCATTTGTAAACCCATCTGGACCTAGAGAGTTTTTCTGAAGGAATTCATTGATGATTTGTAAATTTTTTTCCTGAAAACAGGTTATTTAAATATTATATTTCCTTTTCTATTAATCTGAGAAATTTATATTTTTGTAAATTGTCATGAATTTCACTTTGTCAGATTTATTGGCATATGATTGAGCAAAAAAGCTCCAAAGTATTATTTTAATTTCTTCCTTTTCATTTTTGGTACTGCCTATTTTGTTTTTTTTCTTGTTTTTAAAATAAAATTAACCAAAAATTTATCTATTTTTTTTCATAGAATCAACTTTTAGATGTATTTATTAGTTCAATATTTTCAATTTTATTCATTTCTCCTTTGATTTTCAGAATTTCTTGTTGGGGGGAGGGCACAGAGTGAAGATGGCAGCATAAAGGCAGGAATTTCCAGGTCTCTTCCAGAATACTCCCAAAACCTTAATATTAAGACTCAAACCAAATTTTTAGATAAGCAGAACTCACAGAAAGACCCAGTGAATCAATTTTCCAGACCAAGGTAACTTAGAAGATACCCGGGAAAGCTCTCCTCCACTAGGATCAGAAGGGACTCAATGAATTCATTTCCCCTTTCTCTATTCTATTCATGTAAGCATTTAGAGATACAAAATTTCCTCTAATAATTTCTTTGGCTGCATCTCACATGTTTTGGTGTGATGTCATATCATGGTCATTGTTTTGTATGAAATTCTTGATTATTTCTATGATTTGTTGTTTGATGCACTCATTCTTTAAAATTAGGTTATTTAGTTTCCAATTAATTTTTAGTTTATATTTTCATGACCCTTTATTACATGTAATTTTTATCCCATCATGATCTGAAAAGGATGCATTTAATATTTCTCATTTTCTAATTTTACTGTAAGATTTTTAATGCCCTAATTCATTGTCACTTTTTTGTGACAGTGCCATATATTGCAAAAAAAAAAGGTATATTCTTTTCTATCACCAATCAATTTTTTTCCAGAGGTTTATCCTAGCTAACTTTTCTAAAATTCTATTTGCCCTCTTAACTTCTATCTTGTTTATTTTATGGTTAGTTTTCTGAGATAATTATATAGGATAATTCTGAGAGATGGAAGTTGAGGTCCCCCACTAATATAGTTTTGCTGGCTATGTCTTCTTGTAATTCATTTAATTTCTTCTCTAAAAAATTGATGCATATGTGTTATAATATATTGATATTACTTCATTGCCTTTAGTACCATTAAGGAGATGGAGTTTACATCTTTAAACTTTTTAATTAGATCTCTTTTTGCTTTTGTTTTTGTCTTGGATCAAGTTTGCTACCTCTGTTTTTTTTTTTAACTTTAGCTGAAGTATAATATATTCTGCTCCAACCATTTATCTTTACCCCATATGTGACTGTTCAAACCTGTTTCTTGTAAACAATATATTGTAGGATTCTGTTTTCTGATCTACTCTGATCCTCACTTCTGTTTTATAGAAGAGTTCATCCTATTCACATTCACGGTTATGATTACTAGCTTTGTATTTCCATCTATCATATCTTCTCAATTTGTTTCTTTCTCTCTCCTTTCACCTTATCCCTCCATGTGTTTTGCTATTGACTGCCACCTCCTTCAAACTGCCCTCCTTTCTATCAGCCCCTCTTTTCTGTTTCTTTTCCTTTACCTCTCCTACTTCCCTGTAGGGTAGAATAACTTTCTAAATCCAATTGGAAATGTATGTTTTGTCTATCTTTGAATCAAATTTGTTGAGAGCAAGATCAACTCAATACTCATACCTCCCTTCTTTCTCTCCATTATAATAGATCCTTTGTGCTTCATGTGATGTTATTCATCCTCTTATGTCTCTGCCTTCTTTGCTCAGTATAATCTTTTTCTTGTCTTGTCTTACAGCTGTCTTATACTCACATCTTCTTAGTATACTTCTTTCAATTGTCCTAATAGCAATATGGTTCTCAAGAGTTAAAAGCATCATCACATCATAGTTGATTTATACACAGAACCTCTGACTTAAGTATGCTTCTTCCAACTGTCCTAAGAGAAATACAATTCTCAAGAGTTAAAGTATTGTCTTGCCTTGTAGGGATATAAACAGTTTATTGTTTTATTGACTAACATTTTTCTTTTTGTTTACTTATTTATTCATTGTGTCTTGTGTTTGAAGATCAAATTTTCTGTTCAGTTCTAGTCTTTTTATCAGGTTAAGTTTGAAAGTACTTTATTTTGTTGAAAGAGCATTTCTTCCCCTTAAAAATAAGCTAAATTTTGCAGCATAAAATTCAAGCACCTTTGCCCTGCAGAATATCATAATCCAGGCTCTCTGGTGCTTTAATGTTGAAGCTGTTAAGTACTGCTTAATCTTGACTATGGTTCCCTAATATTTAAATTACTTCTTTTTGGCAGCATTCAATATTTACTCTTTAACTGATAATTCTGAAATTTGGTTACCACATTCCTTGGAGTTATTTTGGGGGGGGGATCTCTTTATGGAATGTGATTGATGAATTCTTTCAAGGACTATTTTATCATCTTGTTCTAAAATAATAGGGCAGTTTCCAATGATAATTTACTGCACGATATTGCCCGGGTTCTTCTTTTGATAATGGTTTTCAGATAGACCAATGATTATTAAATTATCTTTCTTGAATGTACTTTCCAGGTCAGTTGCTCTTCCTGAAATAGAGATACTTTGCATTTTTTTCCTACTTCTTCCATTTTTTGATTGTTGTCTCATAATCATTAATTTCCCCTGTTCAATTCTAATTTTTAGGGCTTTAATTTTACTTTTGAAACAGTTGTTTTCACATGTAGGCATTTTGTCACCTGCTTACTCTTCTGAGATGGCATTTCTATCTTCCCTATCAATATAATAGCTTTCTATGATTGGTGCTATTTTTTTCCCTAATTTTGAAAGTTTAACTCTACTCCAGGAGCACAGGGGGTACAATTAGAGTTTTTCTGTGTTGGAGGCTAGGGGTTTGATTCCTAACTTTCTGTTCTGGTTCAGATGCTCATTGTCTGCAACTTGTGTTAGGGTAGCCTGACCCAATCCAGCCTGTTGCTGCAGCAGCATTCCAGGACTCAAACTTTGCCTTCTGAGCTAGAATTGGGTCTCTTCCTACTGACCTGGTGTACTGCTGATCAACTGAGCTAGAACCTGAGCTGCATTGAGGCTAAGAGCTTCCTGCTTACTTTTGAGCCTTCCACTCCCATCCCATCCACGGTATGTTGCATCCTTTCTTTTGCCCCAGAGAGTCAGACCTTTTTCTGAAATTCCTCCAATATTTTAAGCTGAAAAGATTTTTCATTCTTTTATTATGGGTTCCCATCATTTTAGGGTTAATTTAAGGGCTTCATTTAAAGTTGTTTCAGTTGTTTCAAGTAATTTAAATATTAGGGAACCACAGTCAAGAAAAAAGCTATGGGAGCTCCATAGCTTCTTGCGACCATCTTCAGATATTTTCTTTATGAATCTGTATACTAAAGAATGTGGAGCATATAAGTTTGTTTTTGATATTTTTTCTTATTGATGATTACTTCTAGCATGATAAAAATTCTTTGCTTCTGTGTATCAATTTTGGGATGTTATTTTTGAATAAAAGAAGAAAAGAATGAGGTATTTTTGCAAGGCAATGGGGATAAATGACTTTCCCAAGGTCACACAGTTAAGTAATTATTAAATGTCTGAGAGCACATTTGAAGTCAGGTCCTCCTGAGTCCAGGGCTATTGCTCTATCCATTGGGCCACCTAGCTGACTCAAAAACAATTTTTGCTTTGTCAGCATTTTCATAGCCCCTATGAGTTCTTTTTTTTATTTGTTTGATGTAAGGATTTACCCAACCCTTAGTTTTATTTTGAGTTTGACTTTGCTTTTAATTTTTTTTTCTTATAAACAACAGATTTTAGGGATTTGTTTCCTTTTCCAACCTGGCATTCTTTTTCATTTTATTGGTTTATTCAATACATTCACATTTAAAGTTATGAGTGTTAGGTTTCTATTTTGCTCTGTCTGTAATATTTTCCCCCTCTCTTTCTACTACAGAGTAGTATATTTCTTTAGATACCTTAACTTAATATCATTTAACATGACTATATTCCCATTGGATCTCTTCTCACCTCTATTTCTCTCCTCTGGTTTGTTCATTCTTTCTCTTTGGGGTTTTGTTTATTACTTCCTTCTTTGCTCTTGCTTTTATCTGGAAATATATTTTTTCCCCTTTTGTTTCCTCTCAGTCAAGTAGATTTCTCCATCTTTTTCTCTCCTTCATCTTACCTTGTTTATTACTTTTTTAGGTTTTTAAGTTTAATTCTTGTACTGTTTTCCAAAGAAGATTTCACTCACTTTCCTCATCATCTTCCATTTCTTTCTCTTCTAGATTCTCATTTTCTGATTCATGAACACGATTGTTATCTAGGATCTTTCTATTTTCTATATTCCTCAAGTAATAAAATTTCTACTATAATCATTTTAGAATCTCCCTTGAGTCACTTATTTATGGAGTTTGCCCATTAGATGCCCTTTTCATTGTACTTCACTCCCAGAATAATATCAGAGAGAATATTGTTTCATTCTTCTACTACATCCTTGTTTATGCAGCCTATCATGAATCTATATCTTTCCTTAAAGATATCCCCCAATTTGCTTAAAAACTCCCCCCTAATTTTATGCCTTCCTGTTCCTTTTGGTTCCAGTTACCCAAGAAGTTCAACTCTACTCCTCCTAAAGTGGACAAAGGAAGTTTTGAATATCCAAATTCCCCAGTTCCACTTCCCTTAGTGAAAACCCAACATACCACCAAAGCAATGTCTCCCTCCTTAGTTCCTCTTTTCAATCCCCCTGACTTCTCACCTACTCTCCTGCAAGCTTTTTTTTTAATTACTGAGAACACAAGGATCACCTTACCCTCATTTCTAGTACTTAACCTTTTATTCTCCTGCTCCCCCCAACAAACAAACAAAAGAATGGATTCACCTATAGGCACGGTGTTACCATGTTTTGTTCATCCTATCCCAGGCTTGTCTCTTCACTGTCAACTCTACTGGACTTCTTTCACCTCTGGCTCCTTCTTTAAATTTAAAAAGGAGTCTCATGGTTCTGTCTGCTGTCACTCTGTTTCTATTTCTGTCCTTGGCTACTACTTCGATTAACTCTTTACATTTCTGCTATTCAAGAGCATCCTGTGTCACTATTCTGCCATTCAGAATAAATTATTGTGCTCCTTCCTATGTTTTCTGGTGGTCACAGAAGTGTTGTATTATTTCAATTTCCTTTCTTTTGTTTTTGAAGGTCTTTCTCTGGATCATCTGCAGATCTTGTTTCTGAATTGAATTGTTAAATTTATCCATTATGTGTTTTAGAGTTTGCAGCCTTGTTTTTTTCCTAAAAGTAAAATAATGATTATTTACATTACCATTTCATTTTCTACTTTCAAAAGTTCTGGGGAGCTCTCTTTTATTATTTCCTCCATTATTATGTTAAGGCTTTTTATCCTGTCATGTTTTTCTGAGAGACTTTGATCCTTAAAATTTCTCTATGAATCCTGTCTTTGAAATAAGTATATTTTGTTTTAATAGTGAGGATATTTTCTTTTAATTTTTTTAATTCTCTTTTTTCTAGATTGTCCTTCACTATTATATATTTGCATTCCAAGTCTATTATTCTCTCTTTTGTTTCTTTGGTGAGACCTATCATAATGGATTCCATTTTTTTTTCTATTTTGCCCATGTTTTTTCTGTGTAGGTCATAAATTCTTCCCTCATAATTATCATTTCTCTTTTAAATTATTCAGGAACAGTGTTCTGTGGTTCTATGTTCTCCTTAAATTCCACAGAGCCCTTTGTCTCATGAATTTTGGGGTTATTTTCCTTTTTTTTCCCACAGTATTTATTCACAAATACCTGAAATTGTTTACTTGAAATCATATTTCTTTCTGATTTTTTTAAATGATTTCTCTTTTCATTATCTACTTCTATTCAAGGACTTTGAATTTTCCTCTTCTTCAGATCTTTGGTCATTTCAGTCTTTTTTTTTTCTGACATTCTGACTCCCTCCCCTCTAATAGTGGTTTCCTTGAAGGCTGGATCTCAACATACTTTTACCTCTTCCCGTGCTAGACAATTCAAAATTCACCAGCATAGGTACCTGTCCCAACTCACTTTTGGATGAATACAACCATTCCCAGGAATTTGTCACCCAGTACTTTTCCTCAGATTTAGCAAAAGTCCTACACAGTCAACACACACACACACACACACACACACACACACACACACACACACACACACACCATGCCCTGGTACTGTTCTATTGCCTCCATTTCTCAGATCTATGGTCTGGCCCTAGCAGTTTAGTTTGTTGCCATATTGGATTTGTATAAGTTCACAGTGTCTGGGAGGAGGTGGGACAAACTTCAGATGTAGTGATGATCTCTATTTTAACTTTCAAATCCATCCCACTCTTTTTCCTTTGTACTTGACTCTTCTGCATATTTTGGGTTACTGAACATGGCCCTTTATAGCTATGGCTATGCTTCCCCAATAAGCTTCTGTAGCCTGAAGCAAGAAGAGTTGTTGACTATCTCTGAATAAACTTTTTCTTTCTGGAGTTAGAATCTCCACAACACTGGAAAGAGGGACATGAGATGGGAAAGTGGAGTTGGATTTTGTTGTGAGCCCTTTAGACTAGCTAGTGCAGACTTATTATGGGTAAGGTTGGTTGTTGGTGAAGGGTGCTAAATGAATTCAATGAAGAAGGAAGTTCATCAGTTTGTTGTTTTTTTATCTTCTATTTGGTTACAATTATCTTAAATCATAGGGACAGTTGAAATTGATCTTTGAAGCATATTTTCTGTTTTGGAGAGATTTGAGAAATTGAGGAGATCAGAGAAAATGTTTAATCCTTGATCTTGTTTATCACATAAACCAGGAATCCCTGCTCCTTCTAAAGCTAGATCTAAGTACCTTCTCAATGTAGAGATGCCTCTACCATAATTCCGTAGATATCTCCTATGAACAGTCAGTTCTGGTCCAGAACCTCCATTGGAACAAGTATCCAGGTCAACCATCCTCCCTTAAATCCAGTTCTACTCTTGATTTTGAAAACTTTAACACCTTCCCTCACAATCTTTTACTTTTCAATTCCCTGTCATGTTTTCTCCCATAAGACTGTAAACTTCTTGAGGATAGGAACTGGGTGTTGTAACCAGTCAAGTATCATGTGGAAGAAGCTGAGTCAAACTTTAGAAGTGACTTTAGGAACTCTAGGTCTATGGAACAACTCATCAGATTACAATAACACTTTTGTATATTAACATGATGAAAACAATGTAATTTAGGAAATGAGCTGATTATTTAACCTAATCCCCATCCCAGGTTATTATAGGCTGAATAAAATATATTTATACTTGCTATAACTTTGAAATGAGTATTCATTTATAATAAGCAATGCGGTGTTGAGTAGTAAAATGGAATTGAGGTGCTAAGATTTTGTTGTTGTTAAGTCATGTTCAGTTGTGCTGACTCTTATGTGACCCTACTTGGGATTTTCTTGGCAAAAGTACTGAGTGGTTTGGCATTTACTTCTCCAGTTCATTTTATAGATGAGGAAGCTAAGGCAAATAGAGCTAAGTGACTTCCCCAGAGTCTGATGCCAGATAACTCAGAAAGATGAGTCTTCCTGATTCCAGGCCCAGCACTTTATCCACTAGCTGCCTAGGCTGCTGGTGGGAAGAACAAAGTCAGTGGGATCTTGAACACATATCAGAGAAAAGAGTTATGTCACTCACCCTTCACAATACCCTAAAACCCTGAGGTACAATATATTCTGCCTGGTTCTGAGATAGTAGTGACAATGTATGCAGTTTACACCTGGAATGACCTATTTTTATTTTACACCCATCTTTAACTGGACCTCATAAAATCCCTCCCTTAATATAATATAAGATCTACTAATATAAGATCTACACAAAGCTTTTTGAAGACTCTCCGACTGCTAGTGTTTCCCTTCCAGATTACTTGATATTTTTAACTATTTCATACATATTTGAATTTATTATATTTATATTTACATATGTGTTTGTTACCTCCTGCCTTAGATTGAAAAGAAGAATTATTTCATTCTTTCTATTTGTACATCTATGGCCCAGCACAGAACCTGGTACACAGAAGGCCCTTAATTTATGTTTATTGACACATTTATTGACTCGTGATTTATCTTTGGTCCAGATCTGTGATTTCATAAGCATAGAGACTAATTAGCATAGAAAATTCCAACCAATCCAAATAGTCAAATTATCTGTATTTTGTGATCTTAGAGGTCTGCCTGGGGAAATAAGAGATTAAGTGGAATACCTGAGATGTCACTGACAGTATGTATGAGAGGCAGGTTGTCTAGACTTGAAGGCCAATCCAGTATCTATTATGTTCTGCTGTATCTTGACATAAACTGAATTACTACTCCATTGCTTAGTTTCTCTTTTGCAAATACTTTTTTGAACTATGAGGTTTACCAGTCTGAGTTTTTCAGTCCCTAAATTGATGAAAAGCAGAAACTTAACTTGATACCAGAGATGTTAGCCTCTCTTCCCACCTTGTAGGTAAGTAACCACCTTTGTTGGCATCTTTGAGACTGTTCATAGCATATTAGCCTGAAGCATGAGCCCAGATGGGACCTCAGCTGTTGGGCAGCTCCACAGTGAAATTCACCTTAGCTGGATTTGTTAGAAGACTGGATGCTCAGTGCATAAGGAAAGATGGACAATCAGTGCAGAGAGATGAGTTGAAAGGATGTGGGAGTTTTATTTTTAGCCTACTGTCTGGGTTCCAATGAATATAACTTGCATTTGCAGCCTCCGTCCTTTTTAAAGCAGTCATTGCAAATGGGCCTTGATTATTAATGATATCACTTTAATTTTGAAAGTGAATTTCATGCTCGGGAGAAGTCCAGGATTGACAGATTGACTGAACTATTTTGAAACCCTTGTGGTTAATAATTGGAATTGTCTTGTTTGCTAAGTGTGTGTTTATTATTGGCTTTGGGTGATTTTTTTTATTATTGTCATTAAATAAAGTAAATAGAACAGCAGTAAGTAGTTTCAAACATCCCAACAAAACATTGTCTGCATATTTTTTTTCAGTACTGTAGCTGACATAATTGCTGTCATCAACCACAATTACGTATTAGTAGAATGCACTGTGTTACTGAGGTGGGTCCTTCAAAAGACAATACCAATCTAACCCTACCCAGTCCCTCAACATACTCACACATACCTTTTTAACATTCTTTTTAATCATGAATTTATATGTGAACATTTCAGGATACAGAGAACAAAAAGAATTATATATGACACTGTCAATTTATATGTAATTGTTGTGTTGTTTGTTTTTTTTATTTTTTTATGGGGAATAGATTCAAGATAATAGAGAAGAGGCAGAACTCAGCTGAAATCTCTCAGTATTTCTCTCCAAAAGTTATAAAATAAAGCACCAATTCAAAATCTGGAGTAGCAGAGTCAGTAAAAGGTTAGAGTGACACATGTGAAAATGTAGAATGTTAGCAAGAAAGGTCTATAACATCATGGTTGGGTTTTGACCTGAAGTACAGCACAAGTTGGGACAATGCAAGCACTGGGCCCTGGAGGGGAATACAATAGCAGAAGCTTCAGGAGTTCACTGACTAGAGATTATAAGGGAATAAGAAATCCTAAAAATATTACAAGGGCTCTTTAGCTGGCCCATTTGCATTTGCCAAATACAGTTATAAGTCACAGTTCCAGAATGAAGAGGAACACCAGTGCTTGAAACATCAGGGGACCTGGTCAAAGTTTCAGGGATAAGATGAATGTCAGTTGTTACTCACATAGGAGTAGGTTCCCTCTTCTCAGTACCAGGGCAGAAAGAAGACTAATACTTGTGGCTACCAGAGAGCAGAGGACCTGAACACAGTTCTGGAGCCAAGAGGAGTACAGCATTTGCAACTTTAGGAGAACAAAATTCCTTTCTGGGAAAAGACTAAAGAGAGCAGTGACCATACATGCCTTACATTGTAATACCTTTAAAGTATCAAAAACTTTCAGGCCTCCCAGAACAACAATATAAAAAAAAAAAAAACCTGAAGGTTGAGATAATGCTGTTCTTATCCCAGACATAACACAGAATTAAAAATCAAGAAACAGGATAGAAAAATAAGCAAATTAAAAAGAAAGAATTTGATCATAAAAAGCTATTATGGGGGCAGCTAGGTGGTGCAGTGGTTAGAGCACCAGTCCTGGAGTCAGGAGTACCTGAGTTCAAATTTGACCTCAGACACTTAATAATTACCTAGCTGTGTGGCCTTGGGCAAGCCACTTAACCCCATTTGCCTTGCAAAAAAAACCTGGTGATATGGAAGCTCAAGACCACAGACTCAGAAGAAGACAAAATAGCCACAAACAAAGCCTCAAATAAATAAATCAAATATCGTGGAATTATACTCAGTATCACACAAGATTTAGCAGCCTCCACATTTCAGCAATGGAAGTATATATTAAAAATTAATTAGAAAAATAAATAATCTAATTCTAAGGAAGAAGTGAATCAACGAACAAATCAGAAAAATGTTTAATAACTTAATCAAAGGGAATAGCAACAATGAAATAACATGACAAAATTTATGGAAGGCAGGTAAATACTACTTAGTGAAAAAATTCATATTTCTGTATGATTACATCAATAAGATAAAGAACAGATCAATGAATTGGAAATGCAACAAAAGACCCCTAGAAAACAAACAAATTTAAAATTACCTAATAAACATCAAATTAGAAATCCTGACAATCTAAGAAGAAATTAATAAAACAGAGAAAAAAGACAAAAGAATTAAACTAATAAATAAAACTAAGCACTGGTTTTATGGGGGGAAGCAAGAAAAGAGATAAAGCTTTGATTAATTATATTTTTAAAATGAAATAAAAAAATACCAGTATCAAAAATAAAAAAGTAAAGGCAGCATCAATGAAGATGGTATTAAATCATTTGCTAAGTGCTATTTTGACCAGTTACATGCTAATTAATCTGATGATCTAAGTGATATGGATAAATATTTATAAATACATAAATTACTCAGATTACTACAAGAGAAAATAGAGTACTAAAAGAACCCTATTTTAGGAAAAAAATGAATAAGCCATTAATGAACTCCCTAAGAAAAAATATCCATGATCCAATGCATTCACAAGTGAATTCTACCAAACATTTAAAGAAAAATTAATTCCAATACTATACAAATTATTTGGGAAAATGAGCAAAGAAGAAATCCTACCAAATACTTTTTACACAATGCCAGTATAGTTCTTGCCTAAACTAGAAAGAGCAATTTTTGTAATGTTTGATAAATCCAAGCTTTGGGGTCACAAACTCACTATATGACAAAAATTGCTGAGGAAAACTTGAATGAAGTTTGACAGAAATTAGGCATAGACTAACATCTCATACCATAAAGCATGAAAAAAGTCAAAATGAATATGATTTAAACATAAAGGATAATATCGTAAGAAAATTAGGGGAGTTTAGAAAATGTACCTATTATTAGAGCAATGGATAAGAGAGAAATTTATAACTAATCACAAAATAAAGTGGAATCAGAGGAAGTAAGATGAATAATTTTGATTGCTCTAAAATAAAAGGTTTTTTAACAAGCAAAAGTAATGTAGTCAAGATTAGAAGGAAAGTTGGAAATTAGGAAAAAACATTTAAACAATATTCTCTGATAAATAACTCAAATCCAAAATATATAAAGAAAATGGAGCCAAATTTATAAAATATGAGTCATTCCCCAAATGATAAATGCCAAAGAATATGAATAGGCCATTTTCAGAAGAAATCAAAGCTTTCTGTAATCACCTATGGCTGCAAATCAAAATCATCTTCACTCTTTTCTTCTTCTTTCATAACCCACATAGAATCAGTTGAAAAGTCTTTTCAATTTTACCACCACAATACCTCACAATTGTCCTCTTCTTCCTATTCAGCTGATCATCACCCTAGTCCAAATCCTCCTTATAATAATTTAATTCAACTGTGCAATACCCTTCTGATTTAACAATACACTCCCAATCTATTTTCTTTAAAATCCAAGATATGCACACTATCAAAGTAGTCAAATTACGAAACTCCCTTGTTCAAAGATATGTAGTGGCTCTCCTATTATTAAATTCAGTGCTAAAAACAATCTCCTCAATTCTTATATTTATAGAACTTCATAATCTAGTTCCATTCTCTCTTGCAAATTTATTCACATTACTGCCATTCAAACACTGTGTGCTTCAGTTTGACTGCCTATTTGCTGTTTTCCAATCTCAGCATGTCTTCTCTTGTATGCATTGGTAGAGGAGACCTCCTCCCCTTGGTATGAAATCTTTTCTTTCTTCTGATATTTAAAACTTGGCTTTAGCCAATGTGTCAACGCCTATGAAACACTTTTCCTGATCTCTCAACTGTCGTACTTAGAGATTTTCCTCTTCAAATTTTCTTGCATTTAATTTTTTTCTGTTTGCATAGGTTTAGTGACCTAGAGTTAAAAGAGATCCCAGAATGTCATTTGTCTCAGGTCACGTAGGTAGTAAGCACCAAAGAGAGATTCTAGAGCCTTGATTCTCTCTACCATACCTTAGACAGACTGTAAGCTCTTTATGGGCATGATTTTATACATCTCTGTTTTTGTTTATATACACCTACTATTATAGTACCCTCTGTCTATGCTGTGCTTGATGGATTTTGCTGAATTAAATTGAATTGAATGAATTTAAGTGACTTCTTGTCTTCCCTTATTCATTAGCCAGTGAAGTAAGGGATGGCTTTTCTTTCTGAATTTATTTGTGTTCCCAAAGCTGTTTCTTCTGTCATAGTGACATGAGCAAACACTTAATTCTCCCTTTGCTGTGCAATCACACAACAAATTCTGTTCTTAACTATTGATTACTGATATTCAAAAATACCTTTAAATCATCTGAGTTTAAGTTGGCTGCAGTGGCAAATAGTGAGAGAACTCAGTTTTATAGAGGTTCTTGATTAAAAAAATTTGGATTTCAAGAGGACTGAAAGCTCAGATAAGTCAAAAATATGATTCAATTACTAATGAAATACCATGTAATCTTTAGTCTACAAAAGTGACAGAAAAAATACTGAAGTCAGAGGACTTAGGTTTGAATACTATCTCTGTGACATATAGACCTGAGGGAACTTGAGCAAGATTCTATACCTGCTTTTTGTTCCTCATTTGGAAAATTAAGGGGTAGGAAGACATTATTTCTAATGTTCTTTCCAGTTCAAAATCTTATTATTCCTTTTAAGTATAGTGTATCTAGGGGGAAAAAAAGGTTATATAATATTTTATACCTTTGTTCTGGTCTTTTCCAGATGTCATGTTGAATATTGTATATATTTCTAGGAAGAAAATAATATTTATTAAGTGCTTACTGAGTGTCAGGTATTTTGCTGAGGATGCAAACACTGGCCAAAAGAAAACGTATCCCCTCAATGAACTTATTTTCTAATAGGGAAAGATAATCTACAAAAGAGGAACTGAAAAGCTAAAGTGGGGAAAAAGAATGAAGGTATGTCTGTGTGCACATGCACACATACACACACATACACACACACACACACACACACACACACACACACACACACACATACCACTGAAGTCCCTGGGAAGAAATTCCCAATAGGAGATGGTATGGGCACCAGAAAGAGACACTCTATATTGAGAAAACCACAGGGCTGGCCAGGACAGGGAGGTCCCAGATACTGAGGGAAGCACCAGGATGAAACAGAAGCAGAAGAATTGCTATGAAATTCAGAGGTCAGGAAGAGGATCAGGAGAGGAACAAAGGCTGGTCTGGAATACTCCATAAATTGGAAGACCTACCTATGTGAGGAGAGCATGGGCTCTGTGGAGAGACACTCCAGTTTTAGCAGGTCAGAGGGAGCAGTTCTGTGCCTTAGACTAAGGATTCATGGGATTCAGAAATGGCCTATTATGAAAGGTATAACTTGAGATGAACCTTAAAGAGTACTAGGAGAAGGGATAGCTTCTAGTATGGGGGCAGTTTATGCATAGTCAGGAGGTTGGAAATCAAAGGCCATATACAGGGAAAGGAAAGTCAGCCAATTTAACTGGAATAATCATTAAGGGTATATGATATGAATGTCTAAATAAATTATTTTAATTGAGATTGAAAGAAACCATAAATGTAAAACAATTATGCATTTTATCCTAGAGGTAATGGGGAGCTATTGATAGATCCGGAACAGGGAAGGTTAAAAAAGGAAAATTTCTTTAACAACTGTGAATAGACTGAATAATAAAGAAAGTGAATGAAGATAGAACAATAAAGTGACTATTTTAATAGTCAGGTAAGAGATGACTAAGGCTTAAATCTCACCTTCAATAAGAATACTTTCCCAGATCCCCTTTGTTGTAGTATCTTTTCTCTAAGATTACATTCAAGTTCACATATGTGTATATATACATATATATATATGTATATATATATATATAGTTTGTACAAAATTTGCACCTTGTTTCCCCCATTCGATTGTAAACTCCTTGAGAGCAGGATTTGTTTTTGCTATTTTTATCCCAGTAGTTAGCACAAAATTTGTCACATAATGAAAATTTAATAAATACTTATTGACTCATCACTGAATTATGATTGTGCAAGAGGCCAAACAGTTAATGGAAAAGACTTGATAACTGAATGTATTCAGTTTTGCCCTGTGGAGCCAAGCTGCGTAAATTTTATCCCTTTTCCACATGACAACTCTTCCAAGACTCAGGAGAGGGAGATAACTATTATGACAATGATCCCTCTTTCACATGTAATCATAACTCAAAAATTTTCCCTACTCTAGTCTAAACACCTATGGTTGCTTTAAACCATCCCTAAATGGAGCACTATCAAGTCACTACTCTGTCTATTTGTTTCCAGATAAAACAGCCTTAGTTGTTTTAACTAGAAACTCAAGTTCAGAGTTGAAGGAGAAAGTTATTTGTCCAAGGTCATGTGACAAGTAAGTGGCCTTCAATGCCTTCTTACTTAAGATCTCTCAATGTTCTTTATTTTAGTTCATGTCAGCCTCACTCTACCTCTTGTCAACACAAGAAGAAACTCTGAACTGGTCTTTGAATTCCCTGGGCAGATGCCTCCTTGTCAGCCATCCTCCCCCTTTCACTTCTACAGCCAAGATTTTCTTCCTGTTGTTTTCCTGGCTCCAGGCCTTGCATTATTTCTCTCTTGGAAGTCTCCTGTCTGGAGCCAGCATGGTTTGTCTGCTTCCCTGGGTTTGGCTAATAAATTGGGGTCGGGGGTCACTCAGCAGGGGACCTCACAGACTGTAAGCCTGTGACACCATTTTTATTAGTTTTTACTTCACCTCACATTTCAGGGGCCGGGATGCCATCCCAATGGGTCCCTTGCAATTGCTCGGTAACTAAGATTTTGTAATCTACAGTTTGACAAGGTCATTTTTTACCAGCAAAGGAAAAAAAAAACCTCAACATTAATTATACAAGCAAAGTAGGGACCAGTGTGATCAGAATCTTGTTTCCCTTCTATATCAGCTTTACACCTACTAAGGGAGGTGGAAAGAAGAAAAATGGTTAGAGTTAGTGTCCCTTAGAGGCCACTACGAATCTGCCCTTTATGCCAAAAAGGGAGGAGTAGGAATGGACAATATGGAATAACTGTTGAAGCAGGGGGAGTGGCTCCTCCCTTTGTTCATTTGAAGAAAGGGGAGATCAAAGGGGTAATGTTATGTAGGGTTCACACTTCTGCTTGTGGACTCTTATACTTGCAAATCTGAAATAGTTCCAATGTACAAAGATAATATTTGTGGAGCTTCTGGAATCAGAATCACTTTAATTTCTCTGGTGGTAATTTGGACAATTTCCCCAAAACAACCCTATGAGGTAGAGAGTATAATGATTATTATCCCTATCTGACAAAAGGAAGTGACCAAAGCTCAGAGGAGAAATATGATCATGGATTTAGTCTCTTAAAAGATCTTCCAAAGCATGTAGATTCAGGGTCAAAAAAGTAATCTGGTTCAACCCCTTCATTAGACAAGATATAAAGATTGGTGCCTTTTGGTGAATGTTGGGAAATCTATTACATCAAGTAGATGGAATACACAACACACACACACACACACACACACACACACACACACACACACACACACACATATATATACACATATAAAATTATGGGATCTGAATCAAGAAAGAACCTTAGTCATCATTGTCTAGACCCTTCCTTTTATACATGGCAAAGTAAGGTCCTAGAAAGAAAGAATGTGAGAAAAATGTAAAAAGGAGCAGAACAAGGATTCTGAACCATGGCTTCTCACTCCAAATCCAGCTTTCTTTCCATGCTTCTGTGTTGTCTTTAATTCCAGAGCAGGAGAATCATATAGTCAGTTCTGAGAAAATCAGGATGCAAATTCTCAGTGTAAATGGAAATTCCTAGGTCCTTATAAAGTGATAGGGCAGCTAGGTGGTGCAGTGGATAGAGCATTGGAAAAGACTCCTCTTTCTGGGTTCAAATCCTGCCTCAGACACTTATGAGTTGTGTGATCCTAGGTACTGGGCCCTATTTGCTTCAGTTTCTTTATCTATAAAATGAATTGGAGAAGGAAATAGCAACCAATTCCAGTATCTCTGCCAAGAGACTAAATGGGGCTAAAAAGAGTCAGATATGATTGAAAAATCATTGAATAAGCAACAACAAACAATATAAAGTGATAACTGATAGACCTCAACTAGCATGAATCAATGGGGTTGGTGCACAACCCTGGTCTGGCAAAGTCTTTTGACTCTCTAAATAGATATTAAGAGTCAGACCAGTGGCAACAAAGTGCATGGAGGGCTGGACCTAGAGTTAGGAAGATTCATTTTCCTGAGATCAAATCTGGTTTCAGACACTTTCTGACTGTGTGATCCTGGATAAGTTCCTTAATCTCCTTTTCTCAGTTTTCCCATCTATAAAATGAACTGGAGAAGGAAATTCTAAACTACTCTAATCTCTGTCAAGAAAACTCCAATTGGGGTCACAAAGAGTTGGACATGACTGAACAACAATAGATCTTATGGAATAATCTCCAAATCCATAAGAGGAGAAGGCTTTCACTTCCCTAGGAATTCAGAACATTGGAACATATGGTTAATTACATTTCCTATGTATAGTATCATTTCCTTAATGAAGCAAGGTGGTGCAGTAGATAGAGTGCTGCTCCCAAGTTAAGAACTAGGTTTGAATCAGCCTTAAAAACTAGTTGTGTGACCCTTGGCAAGTTACTTAACTTCCTTCTGCCTCAGTTTCCTCAACTGTAAAATGAGAATATAAATAGCAACTACCTCCTAGAGTTGTAAGGATCAAATGGGAAATTTGTAAAATGCTTAGTACACATAGCAGATACTACATAAATGTTTGTTTCTTTCTCTCTCCCCATAGTTGGAGAGAGAAACTATCTCGTGTATGAGAGACTATTCTATATTACTACTTCCCACATATTTATTCATCTTCATTCTCAACTATAGAAATTCACCATTAGTGATCATTTGCAATTATAACAAGCTCCTGGATGGGTCATTCAAACCTCTCAGCACTGAATAGCCATATGACAATGGATAATGAGGGTCTATACTCTTGATATGCATCATTATAAAAAAGAATAATTCCAACAAAAACAAATGCCAGTTTCAGCATATCATATATACAATAGATAGAATAGATGCCAATAAGAGAATATATTAAGAAACAGAAAGAGAATGGTCATATAGTGAGAAGGAGGAATGACAAATGTGCTACCTAAGTGATACATTGGTCCATTACAAGACCTAGAGGAAACCTAGACTAATTGTCAAGTAGATTCCCTATAGAAGATTTAGAGAAAGGTATGGTTGGGGCTTTGTAAAGATAAAAAGGTATAGGTGTGTTGAGATCTACACCAGGCAGAAGGAATGCCCTCATTGATGAATTTAAAGATTCATGAAAGGCAGGATAACCCAGAAGACACTAAATTGATACTTAGCCATCCATTCTACCATTCATGGTAAAATATTGCATATATGACATGACTGAAAAATGACTGAATAAGCAATGTGGGAGGTAGACCTAGAAAGTTAGGATAGTCATATCACAGAAAGCCTTGAATGTTGGAGTAAGGAATTTGAAAAGATCATGAAACTGCTCAAACACCTTAATGACTTCTTATCACCCAACAAATTAATTCCAATGTAACTAAACTGGGTCGAGTAAGTCTGTAATTCCTGCTACTAGGCAAGGCTAAGACTGGTGGATCACAAGAGTTCAGAATTTTTGCTCTGCAGTAGAGACAAAACTCATTGAGTGTCCTTATAAAGTCAACGTTAATTATGCTAAGTCCTTTGGAAGTAGTAGTTAACCTACTACCAAAGGTTGCCGAGGGTAAGACAAACCAGCCATGACTAGAAGTAGGGCAGGATAAAACTCCCCTGCCAATCTATACTGGATTGGGGAACCAAGAAAATATATGGAATGGAGAGGGGAAAACTGGAGTCAGAACCTATTCTTGGGTGCTCCAAGCTGTCCTGCCTTATGACTAATGCAGCAAGAGGGGGGAGCATGTTATTGGGTCCACAGCTTAGGAGCAAAGCTAGGTTCTCCTTTCCTTGGCTATGACCACAAGGCTGGGTTGCAGACTGGGTGGGCTCAGATGGTGTGCTACAATGTCTGGGCTTAGGTCCTGGGCTGTGGTTGCCTGATTGATTCACTATTCCCAGGCTTTCAATACCCCCCAAGTGAATTGGAATCCTCCCATAGTTGGAAAAAAAAAATGACGCAGTTACTGACTCCACTAGCCTTGGTTCAAACCAACTTGAAAAACAGGGCAACAAGTGTCAACACTATGAATTTAAAAAAAAACAGGAAATAAAATGAAAATGTTTTAAACCTAAGGAAAGCAGAGATGCTGCCATCTGGATCATAGAGAGTATTAAGGCAATATTTGATATTTCAAGTCAAAATTAGGGTTTCTCAAGGTCCAGAACACAATAGATCTGGTTATGAGTAATGTGGCTGGGAATAGGTTATTCTGAAATTCAAGACCTTCAGGCTATCTAGCTGTCTTTACCACTTATTCCTTTCATCCAAAGTCAAAAATGGAATTTAGATGTTTCTTCCAGGCCTGGAACTCCATTCTATGCCAGTCCCAACTATAGCTATTCTGCATGTATTTTGTTCAAAGAATGGAAGAACTTATCCCTCTGTGTTGAAAGTTATCCAAGGGCTTTGGCTCAGTCAGACTGAGCATGAAAAACTCATTGGCTTCTTCTATCTTCAAGTTGGGCATCAACAACTGATTCAAAGGATCCTGGGGTTAATGCTGGAAGGGACCTCCAAGGACCCCTTATCCAACCTCTCTTTATTTTAAAGATAAGCAAATCCAGAGAAATTAATGTGTCCAAAATCACACAGGCAGGATTCAAAACCAAAATTCTATAGCTCCAAATACAATGATTTATTTTGGTAGCCAAGAGTAGAGGAAAGGGCAGTGCATTTGGAGTTAAGGACTGTCTTTGAATCCTACCCTTACTATGTGACCATGAAGTCACATAACTTCTCTGAAAATCAATTTCTTTATCTACAATAGGGAATCTAATGCTTACACAACTTATATTACAGGGGTATTGTGAGGAAAGCTTTGTCAAACCATAAGGTACTATAGAAAAGAGGTTACATGAATTTTGTATTATGTACCCTTCCTCTTCCTCCCAGGGTAAATGGCCTAAGAGATAGGTATAGAGGCCCTGCTCAATTCAATTTGCTTTAAAATAACAATGTCATTCCTATAGTTCAATACCTTCTTTGTAGCTCTTATCTGTTGGATACCCAGACTTTCTGGAGTGCTTTTCTGCATATACTAAACACTTTATAGAATGGAGTCTCTTTCTCTCAGCAAAAATGCTGGGGATCAGAGTTTTCTCTTAGGCTATAATGACAGGAGGTGGTCCCTTGAAATGATCACTGAAGATCAAAGTATTTCTGAGATTTGCAACATAAAAGCCCTCAAACTATATTTATTACTGATTCAATTCAATGAACATTAATTAAAGGTTTACAGTGTGAAAGGGCCTCAATTAAGAAACATTCAGGCCCAAGGAAAAATTCTGAAACTGGTGAACTTAATCCTTGGATCTAACTGACCACCCTTTTAGCATTTTGCCACCCAGGTTCAGAGTACTACCATAGGGGTCCATTACTCATCCCTTTCCAGTTCAGGTCTCCTGACCAGTCCTCCATCCCATGAATTCTCCTCACACTCTAGGTCTCCTTAAATCTCTCCTGTTCATCATCTTACTCATTGAGGATACTAGCCCAAAACCTATAGTCTTTCATATAATGCTTTAAAATTGACAAAGCATTTTTAACACATAATTTCATTTGTTCCCCAAAATAGATTCATGACAGCAGATGTTCTAGATATTATTATCCCCATTGGACAAAGGAAGGAATTGAGGCACAAAGAGATCAGCAAGGCTAGTTAGAAATATGGAAGTGAAATTGCACTCAGGTCTTTGTGATTAGAGTCAAGACTCTCACTCTTATTATAGGTTCTCATCATAGAGTACACAAAAGCAATTGACTTTTGGTAATAATATCTGAATAGTATTATTAAATGACACCTGAATATTTTAACTGTAGCTTTCTTGAAGTAATGCCTTCACTGAGTCAGGCTCATATCAAGAATTGCAGGACAACATGGTAAGTAAATAGCCAGTGTAAGGAGTTCAGAGTGTTAATATGATGCATATAAACAGTAAGTTTCACAAAGAGATGGAAGAGAAGCAGTCAGATATGTAGAAGAATGAAGAGAAAGTAGTAGTAACACAAAAACTTAGAAAGGATGGAGGATATAGGAGAAGATGGTCAACAATGACAAAGACAGAAATTCTGAATTTTGTAAAGATACCATTAGACTTGGTAATTAGATCACTGGAAATTTTGATGATTGTCTTTTTAGTTTAATTATGAGGTCAGAAACTAGATTGTAGAGGGTTTAAGAAAAAAATTAAGAGGAAAATTTGTGGAATTTCTAAAAAATAAAATATATGGAACCTTTTTCCTCCCCTTCACATTTAATTTAATTCAACTTTTTGGATTCATTATTGATCTTATAATCTAGAAGGTTAAGATATCATGTAAACTACTATTTATTTTTAAAGCTTTTATAGTTTATTTATTTGTTTATTTTCATATTATTCCAATAGCCTTGTTGTAAAAGTAAACATAATCCCCCCCCTTCCTCCACAATGATAGAGAAATCTGAAAAAAAATAAAATGAGAAGGAAAAAAGTGTACTTTGATTTGTGTTCAGATACCAATGGACTGTCTTTTGGATGGATTGCATTCTTTATCATAAGTCCATCAGAGAAGTTGCTTCACTATTTTTTCCCACAGTTGCCATTGCTAACTGTCTTTCCCCTATTCCTCCCCACTTCCATTTATTCTATTCTGTCTCTTCTTTCATCCTGTCCCTCCTGAAAAAATGGATTATATCCAACTACCCTTTCCCATGATCTTCCCTCGCTTCTGAAACCCAAACCCTTCCTTTCTCCTTCCTCTGACCTCTTTCTCACATCCCTTTCTTCTTTTTTTCTCTAGGGTAAGATAGATTTCAGTGCCCTATTGAGTGTGTATGTTGTTTCCTCTCTGAGCCATTTCCAATCAAATGAAGACTTACTCATTTCCCCTAACCTCCCCCCACGTCCACTCCATTGCACTCCATTCTCATATCTTTTACATGAAATATCTTAGCACGTTCTACTTCTCTTTTCTCTTTCTTCCAGTACATTATTTTCTCATCCACTGACTCCATCTTTACACCTTCATATTCAGTTTCTTCCTGCACCTTGTCTATAAATGCTCCTTCTAACTACTGTAATAAATAAAGGAGGTTCATATGAGTTATCAGTATCATCTTCCCATGCAGGAATCCAAGCAATTCAAGATGATTAAATCCTTCATAATTGGCCCTTCCTTTACACCCTCTCTATGTTTCAATTGAGTCCTGTACTTGGAGATCAAACTTTCTGTTCAGGCCTGGTAATTTCATCAGGAAAATTTGAAAGTTACCTATTTCATTGAATGTTCATCTTTTTCCCTGAAAGAGATTGTTTAGTTTTGCTGGGGAGTTGATTCTCGGTTGTAATACAAGTTCTTTTTGCCTTCCAGAATATCATATTCTAAGACCTATGAGCCCTTAATGTGGATGGTGCTAAATCTTGTGTAATCCTGACTATAGCTTCCATGATATTTGAATCGTTTCTTTCTGGCTGCTTGTAATATTTTCTCTTTGACTTGGGAATTCTGGAATTTGACTATAATATTCCTGGGAGTTCTTGGGGGAGGGAGGTAGATCTCTTTTGTGAGATGATTGGTGGATTCCCTAAATTTGTATTTTACCCTCTGCTTCTAAGATATCAGAGCTATTTCCTGGAGAATTCCATTTAAAATGAAATCTAGGTTCTTTTCTTGGTCATGACTTTCAGATAGCCCAATCATTTTTAAATTATCTCTTCTGGATCTGTTTTCTATGTCATTTGTTTTCCCAATGAGATGTTTACATTTTCTTCTAGTTTTTTCATTCTTTTAGTTCTGTTCTTTGTTTCTGGATTTCTGACAAATTCATCAGCTTCTCTTAAAACTCCTACATTTGAAGGAGTTATTTTCTTCAAGGAGCTTTTTTATCTTTTTTCCATATGGCCAGTTCTTCTTTGTAAGACATTCTTCTCTTCATTGACCTCTTGGATCACTTTTTTCATGTCAACTGAACTGGTTATTTTTTTCGATACTTTTTTGTATCTCCTTCACCAAGCTGCTGACTTGGTTTTCATGATTTTCCTACATCACTCTCATTTCTCTTCCCAATTCTTCCTCTCCCTCCCTAAACTTGATTTTCAAAATCTTTTTTGAGCTCTTCCATAGCCTGAGAAAAATTCCTATTTTTCTTGGAAGTTTTGGATACAGAAACTTTGACCTTATTTTCTTCCAAGGTGTATTTTGATTCTCCATGGGACCAATGTAACTGTTAGATTCTTTTTCTTCTATTGTTTACTCATTTCCCCAGGCTATAACCTGATCTTAACTCCTTGTTAAAATGGGTTTCTGCTTCCAGGGTGAAGGATGCACTTTTCCAAGCTTTTGAGGTTCTCTGGTACACCCCTCAAGGGATTTCAGTTCCTTCAAGGCCTTATGAGAGCCTCTGACTGCTCTTTTGGCCTGTACTCTGGGATATGGTTGATTCCAAATACTCCTCTCTGCCCTGGAGCTGAAAGGAAGATCCTTACTCTGCTTTGGCAGTATGGGGCCCCAGATTGTGACCTGCATGTGAGTATGGACAAAGCAACAGAGTCCTACCACAAGGATAGTGGAGAGAATTCTGAAGTCTTCCCCACCCCCACTTCCAATACTTGATCTGAGTGCTTTGGAAGCAACTAGTGAGTGACTCCACAGGATCCCAAGGTAGGGCCACACTGAGGCCTGTCTTGATCTGGGCCCTGCATGCACACTAGTTTGGCAGAATTTTCCTGCTGACATTCTAGGTTGTCCTTGGCAATCCCTGGGTTGAGTGGTCTGAAACTGCCCCTGCTACTATTGACCCAAGAGGCCCCCAGGGACCCAGACATCCTGTGGTCTATTCTAGATGGCTGGAACTGGTTCACTCTGGTATGGTCTCAGCTGTGTTGCAGCCTTTTCCAACCCCAGTGGAACAGACCCTCCCCACAGATCTAAGTTGTCTTGGGTTGGAAAATTGTTTCATGCAATCTTTCTGTGGGTTTTCCCACTCTAGAATTTGGTTAGAAGCATAATTTTAAGGCATTTGGAGTGATGTGGGGGAGAGCTTCTGGGAATTCCTGCTTCCACTCCAATATTTTGGCTCCATTCATTACTGTTTAATTATATAGCACGTGCATATTTTATTCTGTGTTTTAGGGACTTTCTTTCTGAGACTGATACGGAAAGGGAATATAGACTGAAATGGAATGGAAGGGAAATTAAAAATATATCAATACACATTTAAATTTTGAAAGTAAATTATGTAAACATAGGTTATAATACTAATCCACATTCTGTGAGATTCTTGTTCATGACCTTCCATTGATCCTCCATAGAGATCTACTCAATATTCTTCACTGACATCCTTAGTCTTTTAACATTGTGTGATTACCAGTTCAGTTAGGTTCAGTTCTTGTCCTTCATTATCAAGTAAGACCAAAATGACATCACTATATTTGAGACAAATTACAGTGTCTGAGTGTGGCTGATCAGTCCAAATTGAGTTCAGAATGCTCCACCACAGGTTAGACACAAATAGTCTATGTGAACACCTAGCATGGGTGCTGCAAACCTACATATGTCATATTTCCTTTGAATTGCTTCAATTCTTCCCTTTTCATAGCATACAGCAACCCTTCTGAAGAGGGTGCACCATGCGGGATGGTCCTGTGCCATGTTTCTCCCATGCTGCAAAATTAACTCCAAGTTCTTCAGGATGTCCAATATCACTTCTTCTTACCTCCTTGTGAGCACTTACTCTGTGTGAGTTCTCCATAGAATCACCTTTTTGGCAAGAGTACTTATGACATTCTAACAGCACGACCAGTCTGTTGTAGTTGTACTCTCTGTAGTAATGTTGAACTGATAGACAGTTTAGCTTGAGAAAGGGCCTCAGTGTTGGGTATCTTCTCCTGCCAGGTGATTTTCAGAATCTTCCTAAGACAATTTAAATGGAAATGATTCAGTTTCCTGACATAGTGCTGGTAGACTGGGTTTCACAGGCATATAGCAATGAGGTCAGCACAACTGTTCTGTAGACCTTCAATTTGGTAGTCAGTAGTCTAATACCTCTTCTCTTCCACACTTTCTTTTGGAGCCTCCAAATACTGAGATAGCTCTGGCAATGTGTGTTTCAACCTCACTGGAAAAAAAATACTGCCCAGTTAAGTGATGTGTCCACAGTGCTCAAAATGGTTCCACGTATGGATGGCATAGGGTTGACTGAGGTAGCAGTTGTGTTTTCTTGGTGTTAATTATTAGACAAAAAATACCACAAGAAGCAGAGAATCAATCCATCTCAGTTTGTTGCATCTCAGTTTCAGAGGCTGCATTGAGTGCACAATATTTGCAAATGCTCTTGCTCCTTTGGTCTTGGCTTGTAGCCTTTTAAAGTTGAAGAATTTTCCATTAGTGCAGTAGCTGACTTTGAGACCATGCTCATCCTCAGTGTAGGCATTTAATAACATGCTAAAAAGCATGGGAGCAAGAATACATCCTTGTTTCACTCCACTGGTGACTGGAAAATCTCAAAAGCATCATTCACTATACAGATTCCAGGCAAGCATGCTGTCATAAAATTGACATACAATGCTGATGAACTTCTCCAGAAAAACTTAATTTTCCATAAACCCTCACA
This sequence comes from Macrotis lagotis, assembly GCF_037893015.1. NCBI lineage: Eukaryota > Metazoa > Chordata > Mammalia > Peramelemorphia > Peramelidae > Macrotis > Macrotis lagotis. The sequence continues at coordinate 349,628,469 of NC_133658.1, read as the reverse complement.
ACTGAAGGTATCAAAGAACTTGGTAAGATCTACAAATGTTGTATACATACCTCTGCTCTGTTCTTGACATTTTTTCCTGGAGTTGTTGGACCATATCAACTGGTCCTTAACCCTCTCTGAAAACATACTAGCTCTTATGGAAGTGACCATCTTCCAGTTAAAAGATCAGCCTATTGAGAAGGACTCTGGCAAGAATCTTACCAACAATGGATAAAAGAGAATTACCCCTGTGATTGTCATAGCACAATCCATTCCCTTTACCATTATAGAGATGGACAATGGAGGCATCCTTAAATTCTTGGGGGATAACCTGTTCATGTCATATACCCTGGAAGCCCTTTTAGGGCTGCTTTCCACCTTTGATGTCTCCAAGTCACTTAACTCTCACCTGTAGCTCCAAGAAACTGTAGCATCTGTAGCAGCCACAGCCCTGTAAATCATTTTGGTTGGGGGTCTGACCAGGTTAAGGGTAACAAGGGAGCCTCAAACTCATTGATGAGTTGTGGGAGTGTCTACCCCCATTAGATGAAGTCTTCCAATGGTGGAATGGGTGAATCAGAATAATGTTCCAGCAGCCTAGAAGTCAACTGAAGCAAGTCTTGAATAGACATTGAAGAAACAAGGTTATCCACTGCATCTAAAGTCATTACTAGTTGTCTTGACTTTGTCTTGCTAGATTATGATGACTTTGGAAGAGAGAGTGAAGTGAATGACTTCATGTAACTTCACCTCGTTTAAATCTAAATTATGCACAAAACAAAAGGCATCACCCATACTTTATCATCACCATTACAGCTTTCCAACTGTCTATATATAAATTATCACTCTCACTACATGACTGATTTGCCTGCTTTTCCAATGACATGCTGCCTGAGAACTTTCTTATATACCTCTTCTTGAATGCATATCATCATTGGTAATAGGTTATAACCTACTCAATCCATAGTTTGGTTTTTTATCTTTGCAAAGAAAGATGACCCCATCACTAGAAATGACAAAACTAAGAAGGTTAAATGGAAGTTAATACTCAAGATAAATAAGATTTTTGGAAAACAGCAGGTTCCCCTTGATTAATTCAGGCCAAGATAAACTACATCCTTCGATGGGGAAAGAAATAACAGATGTCATTGCTAAGTTACTGTCAGTAATATTTGAAAGATCTTAGAAAACAGGAAAAATACCAAAGAACTAATGCCATAACAATGTTTGGATTTTAAAAAAGGAAAAGAACTGAGTCTACCAGGTCAGAGAATTTGACTTCAGTTCTTGGGAAAATTCTAGAAAGGATATAAAAAAGACTTTTGTGAACTTCTATAAAAGGAAGTGGTGATTACAAAGAAATAGCATGTATTCATCAAGAACAGGTCATTCTAGACCAGTCTTTCCCCCCCCACCCCCTCCCATCCCCTGATTTTTGAAAACTAAATAAATATACATGGTAGAAGGGCTAGAGATTGGGGTATAAAAGCTATATTCAAATATTTAAAATAAAATATGTGGTAGAGGGATTAATCTAATTTTTGTTTGGTTCCAGAGGACAGAGTCAAGAATAATAGGTGGAAATTATATGCACATTTAGATTTGTTGTCAAAAAACCAAAACAAAGAAACAACAAACTTATAAACAATTAAAACTGTTCAAAATAAGAATAGGCTGTCTTAGAAAATTACAAATTTCTCTTCATCAGAAAAATGTTATAGTGGGTATTCTTTTTCAGGCATTGGTAAGCCTGAAGTTCTTATGTGATCTTATGTAATACTTTAAAACTGCCAGGCATTTTTCATTGTCCTTTAAAAATTACTTGAAAAATTGATTGTAAAGGAAATGAGGATTTTCAAGCTTTTAGCTATACAGCATCACTGGGATAATACTGATGTATTTCTTGGGTTATATATCAGAAAATGGATCTCAGAATCATTGGAAATATAGGAAAATTTTCCAAATGCAATCTAACAGACTTACATCTTTCTATACAATTCTGTGCCTAGATCATTGTTCATCTTCAAGGCCCATCCAAAATCTAATGCAAAGCATAGTCATGTACATGTACATATACATGATGTTATTACCTGGGCTTCCTATCTCCCTCCATGGACCAGAATAATTCTTTGCACATAATAGGTACTTAATGAATGGGTGTTGCATTGAATTGCGAGCATTATACCCTAGACTTTGGGAGACAGAATTTTCTGATTGATTTGTTAAAGTATCTATAAAATATTTACTATGTCCAGGAAACTATGCACTGTAGATATAAATATAAGTAACAACAAAAACAAAATATAATCCTTACACTGAAAAAGTTTATATTGTAAAAGGGGAAGATAACATTTGTAGAATATTAGTGATCAGGTAGGGGTACTCTGGTCTGGAAATTCAAAGGGATGATGAGTTGAGCCATAGGGCAATAGACTGACATAACATTTCTAGGAATGCTAATGATGATTTGATTATTCCTAGAGCAAGAGTTGAGAAATATATGTTGGAAATGGAGGCTGACTATTTAACCCATAGTATGGAAAGAAGATGCTTTAATCTGGAAACAGATAAATATGTTAAAGACACCAATTAAAGGAGCAGTGTCCCATGATTAATCATAGAGGACTGAATGGAGGACAGAGAGGCTGAGACTTAGCACTTATTCTCAAAAGGTAAAGGGAAAAATCTATACAATTTTATATTTTAATCTACTTCTTAAAATACCTATGTCCCAAGCATCAATTAGCTGATGTAGTTGATAAATGTGATCACAAGAGGTAGAGAACAGTGAGGTCTTATGTAATCAAAGAAGGTTTCTTTAAGTAGGTATGATTTGATCTGAATCTTGGAAATGGGTAAGATGCATGTATTCAAATATAGTGTCATTTGCCCCATCCATTGGGGAAGTTCAATCATTCATGTAAGCATAGAAGCTTAGGATGGGCTTGCCTCAGACATTTATGATGGAGGGATTCCTTTCCCCACTTCAGAGCATGTGATTGTAAGCTCTGATTACTTCTCATTGGCTACTGTCTAGTGAAGAAAAGGACCTTTATTTGTCTATTGAACTCGGACTGAATTTTCATTAAAAAAAAGATCCTGGTAAATGACCCCTAATTTTCTTTCTTTTCAAATGAGGAGGATTTCTATAAGCCATAGGGTGGGTGAAAGGAAGGTTGACCTATCACTCACATGGCCATCACATGACTAAGACTGAACAATACCTCTTTTTCTCTTATGTCTTCTGTTTTGATCATAGGTGAAAGAATGACTACATACATAATGACTTATGATAGCACCCTGAGAGCTCTGAAAGATGAAAAGAGTCAACAGAGACCTCCTCCAAGATCAGAATCATACCAGAAATCACCACAGCTGGTCAAAGTATCTGAATCTAATAGTGATTGTTTTCTCTCTTCTCCAATTTATTAAAGAAGGAACCAAAACTTCATGATGTCACCAAGAATAGGAATGATACAACAAAAAGGGCTAATGTTTAATAATTAGGAAGCTGAAGAAGGGAAAGAAGAAGGAGGGCAGCAGTGCCAAAGTGGACAGTTACCCCACACAGGACAACATGAAGAGAAGGGCTGGAATACTAGATTTTGACTCCTCTTTATCCCTGTCAGGTGCCTGGGAGGAAGTGACAGCCAATTCTGGCATGATCTGTAAAGTGTCTGAACTAGCCCAGAAGTGGATTGACACACCATCTTAGAAAAACACATCCTGAAAGGTGAAGGACCAGCTTAGGTAGGAAGGTTATCAAAGCATTGATTAAGTCCTTTTTATGTAACTGGCATTGTACTAAGCACTGGAAATACAAATACAACATTCCCTTAAAGAATTTATACTCCAGTGGGGAGAAGATAACATATAAATGAAACTGATATAAGTTGCCTGGTGGTTAGAGTACTGGACCTGGAAATCAGGAAAGTCAAATTTCAAATCCAGCCTTAGATACTTAACTACTTGTATGATGCTTAACAAGTCACTTAACCACCTGCTGCTTTTTGTCTCAGTTTCCTTTATTGTAAAATTAGGATAATAATGGTTCCTTCCTCATGAAGTTTTTATGATGATAAAATGAAATAATATTGAAAGCACTTTGAAAATTTTGAAGTATTATTAAATAATGTCTTTGTTGTTGAAAGGAAAAGAGAGAAGAGAAGGTATTCATGTTGGGGTAAGATGGTGAACTTCAGCCCATCAGAATCACATCTGGGAGAGAAATAAAGCATAGAAGGCTTAAAAGGCATAGAAGTCTGTTTCCAAACTAAATGTCATAGAAAGAACTCAGCAATGAGCCAAGGATATCTGCATGGCAGAGAGATATCACTGGGTGAGAAGGCAACTGAGTCATGTGGAGAGTGAGTGGTTCAATTGGGAGAACCCCAGTGAATATGGTGAAGACTCCTAAAAGGAGGAAAAAACTTATAGGATCAGCATCATGAGGTACCTCTTGAATCCTCATTTTCCTTATCCTTAAGCCCTAGTAACTTTGGTCTTCAAGGTTCAGTCCACTCTTCCCAGGGACATTGAACCTGAAGTTGGGAGTAAATGAATGTCTTCTACTAGCCACTTTAAATTAGAACTCATTCTCCTCAAGGGAGATTGCATTCCAGATTTGGGGAGTATTTTTGTCCTTCTTTCATAACATTTTTTTTGGTATTTTTATTACAAGGCAAATGGGGTTAAGTGGCTTGCCCAAGGCCACACAGCTAGGTAATTATTAAGTGTCTGAGACCGGATTTGAACCGAGGTACTCCTGACTCCAGGGCCAGTGCTTTATCCAACTGTGCCACCTAGCCACCCCCCTTTCACAACATTTTCAAAGTAAATACCTCTTAGTTTTAGCTAACTGATTTCCACTCGTTAATTGACACCAGTGACCACACAAAATAAAAGCCTATGAATGATTGTTTCATAAACCTCAGCCTCTCAGGATCATCCAAAAATGAAAGCCCCTTGGAAGAGAAATCTAGTCAGTAGTCCTTTGGGGATTAAATCTGTCTATGTAAAAGGGAGCTGGGAGAGTAAGTCCATCAGCTAATCAGGGAAGATGGGTATCCTTGGTCGGAGAGAGAAGGTAGATAAATGTGTCTAATATGAATCTTGTGTATAGGTGTTCAGCCCTGCTGTATGTGAATGGCAAAATGAAGAGAGCCTCCAATCTGCATCTGGTTAATTGGGTTCAACCAAAATGGGCAACTTCAACTCTCAAAATCCACTTTTATGATTGAAATCCTATTGTGGGCACTGGGCCATGCATGACTGGCCAAATTTCTAATTCACTTTGGGGTTAGCCCCTTAATAGCAGCATCAATATAATTCATGGTCAAACAGTCTGTCCAGCTGCTTGGCCAAGGGATCTGAAAATACCCCTTCTCTGTGAAGGACTTAAGACTGATTCAGCTCTATAACTGGGTTCATAGCATATTTAGGCATTAGGAAAATGTCATCTCTGTTGTTTCCATTCAGTCATGAAGCCAAAAGTCCCATGAATTCATGGATAGGGCTAGAAAATCATCAGTTTGTTCTTATTTCTTTTCTATCTTCCCCTCCAGAGCTCTTCTTTCTTCTATTGATTCCTCACCCTATCCTGTTTCTATTCCCACAGGCACTGCTCCTTTTTCCCCTATCAGTTTATCCCCTATAAAGCTGACATATTTCCATTTCATTGGGATCTCTTGATTTGAAAGTCCCAAAAGATCAGTCAGATAATGATCGCATTTCAAATAGTAGGTCAATCAATAGGGGAGATACTTGGTAGAAGGTAGTACTGTTCAAAGTCCCTCACATTTTGTCTTGTAGAGGCTGCTGCCCATTTTGCCTAGGGACATGATCAACTTTATTCCCTTATTCACAAATGAGAGCCAGTAAAGAGTTTCAATTCTAACTTTTTTTTCCCACTTCTATTATTTTGAATCTTTTTTTTCCCTCTCCCTTATATATCTTGAAAGCTATCTATGAAAGATTCTGGAGCCAAGCCAATATTAAGATTGCAATGCTCTTCTGGTTTCTCAAGAAGCATCTCTCCTGGTTGCTCTCTGAGTGTGTGTGTGTGTGTGTGTGTGTGTGTGTGTGAATGTGTGTGTAGGTGGATCATGATAGTAAAGTTAGAAATACAAGACAAAGTCCATTCCAACCAGTTGTTCCTTTCACTCACTGTCTCATTCTGTCTCTGATGATTTTTTTCCTTCCTCCTCACCCTAACAAAGAAACCGATGTTTGTCTGAAAGTTATGTTGAATGGAATCCAACTTTGCAGCTAGTATCACTTAGTGAAGAGAAAGCAGCTGATGGGAACCACAAGCTAGACTGAATCATAAAAACAAAGTCTGGAACCTTCTCAGGAAAAAAAAGAGAAAAATGACATATTAAGAAGGCAGAAGGAGGGGCAGTCTCTGCTAAGACTGTCCATGAGAATCAAGCCTCCAAGCAAATAAATTAAAAGAAAACTTGGCTCTAAGGAATACTCCCCCAGCTTCTACTAGCAGACCACTCACTCTGAATTTTATCAAATAAAATTTCAGTCACTTTAAAGATCATTCCTTTTACTCACAGTATGGTATGAGGTAAACAGCACTGACATAGGAGTCTTTGGAACTGGGTTCCAATCTGCTACTTACTATTTGATGTTTGTGGCAATTTCTTGAACTCTCTGGTCCTCCCTCACTAGATGCCATCCAAGTTCCCTTTCAGCTCTATATCTAGGATCCTTATGATCCTAATAAAACATTTACTCCAGCGACTAACCAGTACTGAACCTGAAGAATCCTTTGGACCAAAGGTGAGGACTTTCACTAATGAATGCAAACAGTAAACTTGGTGGATAATTTTGAAGTATTAAAAGCAGCACAAATGATAAGGAATGCAAAAGAAACCCAACTGTCTTCATTGTTTCCTTTGTAAAGAAGAGTTTCAATGACTATTAATCTTATCATCTGTAAAATCAAGATAATCTTAACTGATTTTCCTTTCATAGTTAAAATCAAAAGAAATAATTGCAAAATAATATGGTACTATAGTAATAATAGTTGCTATCTTAATTGTTATGATTATTATTATATCTCCCTGACCACACTCCCTCTCTCTACCAGGTTGTAAGTTATTATTCTTTTAAAGTATTATTTTAATTTTCCCCAATTTCATATCAAAACAAGTTTTAAACATTTGCTTAAAATTATAAGCTCCAAATTTCCTCTTTCCCTCCATGAGACATAAAGGTTAAACAAGTTATTGTTCTTAATGTTATATCATAGAATCATAGATTTAGAACTTGGATGTCAACAAATTCAGTCTTCTCATTTTACAAGATGAGGAAATTGAGGCAAACAAAGGATAAATGTGTCCGGAATCATACAACTATTGCAAATGTGAGGCAGCATTTGAGCTCAGGTTTAATTGATTCTAATTTATTCCTTATGCCAAATTTGCTGCCCAACTCCCAGTACAACTCAAACTAAACTCAGACTAAAATGTAACATAATGTGAATTTGTGGTTTTCTAAGTCAATATGCAAATATATATTTCTATTTGAGTTTGAACAATACCAGAGTACTCACTGATGCCCAACTTTTTAGACCTGAGAATTTGATTTTAAGATCAAGTAAAGATCAGAACTTCATACTATTAACATCTCTTTAGTACCTTTCTATTGCAAATATTCATAATAATTGTTGAAATGTATAAAGAATTTTAAAGTTTGCAAAGTGATTTGCATACTTCATTACCTTATTTGTTGCTCACAATAACTTTATGAAGTGGGTTATTTTATCCTTATTTTTCCTCAACAAGTTTTACTCCTGACTCCAGGCTTTCTCTACCTATTCACAGTCTCCTTCCCACTGTAGAAGTAGATTCTGCACCTGAGGCCCTTTTCCTCTAATTGATCAACACTTCTTAGAACCTCTATTTTTTGAAAAGTGCCCAGGGAAACTTCAGGGATGGAGACAAGATGGTAGCATGAAGCCTGCATACTCCCTATACAATGTTAAATAAAGCATCTACACAGACACTTAAGCTACAGATCCCATCAAAAAAGAGAAAAACAAGTTCTCAACTTTGGACATCATGGATGATCTTCAGTGAAGCTCTGTCTATTCAGGAGAAAAGGGGAAGTAGAGCTCAGTTGGACTGGAGAGTGGGAAAGCCATCAGGAGACTTCTAGCCACAGCAGCCAGACTGCAGTACAGTTCCCAGTAGCTAGGTAGCATGCTGTCAGGGAAGATCCCAACCCCAAACAAAATCTGAGCCCTGGGAATACTGGGGCAACAAACAGGACTGAGGAGGGAACAAACTACAGCATAGGCCAACCCTGGACATAAAAAAGGAAACAAACCTCTATCTAGGCAAGGACTGGGCTGCATAGCCACACTCTGGCAAGCAATGAGCCAGGGACTAGATTCCAGACCCAGTACAAAAACCTTTGGACTATACAATCTATGTCCCACAAGCTCAACTATCAAAATGAACAAAAAAACAAAAAGAGCACTAATCATAGAAAGCTACTATTAAGATAGAGATGATAAAAATGCCATTCCAGAAGAAGAAAGCAGTGACAAATTACCTACATGGAAAGTCTCAAACAAATTTATGAACTGGAATCAAATCCAAAACTACATGAAAGAGCTGTAAAATGAATTTTAAAAACCAAATAGAGGAAGAACAAAAATAGAAAAAACAAATGAGGTTCATGCAAGAGAATTAGTTGATTAAAGAAATCAAGTACTTTAAAAGTAAAAATGATCAATTGGAAAAAGAATAGAATTCATCAAAAAATAAAATTGTCTAACTGAACAAGGAATGAAATTCATTTAAAAGTAAAATTAACTAACTGGAAAAGAAAACACAAAAGTTAACTGAAGAAAATAAAACCCTAAAAATTAGAATTGACAAATGAAAACTAATGAGTCTTAAGAGTCATAAAGATTCCATCAAACTAAATCAAAAGACTGAAAAAATTTGAAAAATTCACTAAATTCACTAAAAATAAATACCCTGGAAAATAGATCAAGGGAGATAGTTTATGAATTATTGGTTTTTCCTTGATTGAAAAAAAAAACTCTTTAAAATATCTTTCAGGAAATTATCATGTGAAACTTTGCTAATATAGTAGATCGAGAAACAAAATAGTCCTTTAAAGAATATATAGAACACCTTCAGAAAAATACCCCAGAATTAAAATTCCAAGTACCATTATAACCAAATTCCAGAATTCTCAACTAAAAGAGAAGAATACTTCAAGCATTCAAAAAAGAAACAATTTAAATTTTTAAAAAAAGAAGTACAATCAGAATTACACAGGACATAGTAGCTTCAAAATTAAAAAATCAGAGAGCCTGGAATATGATATTTTCGAGGGCAAAAGACCTTGAATTACAATCAAGAATTAACCACCCTGTAAAATTCAGATTCTATCAGGGAACAAGATGAATGTTCAATGACTTGGAAGACTTCAAAGTTTTCTGATAAAAAAAAACTAGAACAAAACTAACAATTCAATCTGCAAATATGAGACTCAAAAGATGCATGCAGAAAGGGAAAAATGCAGACAAGAATATTAAATTATATGCATCCCTAGAAGGAAAGATAACACTTCTAACTCTTGAGAATTGTATTTCTCTTAAGATTGTTAAAGGGTTGAATATAGTTGAAGGAATTAAACTTAGAGGATATGAGTACAAATGAAATATGATTCAATGTTGATTATGAGGGTGGTAGCTCAGGGCACATAGGGAGAGAGGGATCTTATACATAATTAAATCAAGAAGTAACCTTATTTTACTAAATAGTTTCCTTAAGGACTTAAAGTACATTAGGGACAGAGGGTGGGAACATACTTAGAAGGGTTGAATATAAATAGATTAGCAAGTGATCTTGTCTTAATCCATACTTTAGTTAACAAGAATTATAGTGTTACTATTGGAGAGTTAAAGGGACAGAGGCAGAGAATGTACATCATACTTTGGAGAGAATTGTAGGGCTATGGTTGGAGTACTAGAGAGAGAGAGGGAGAGAGTGTACTTAGAGATACTAGACATGAAAAGTTTATGAAGCAATTCTGCTTTGCTTGATGTTTTGTACAGATAGAAGGAGTATGCCGGGGGGCAGGTAGATATAAAGTCTTCATGAAATGATTTGGCTCTGCTTAATGCTTTAGTTCATGAAAATTATGTGTCCATTAAGGGTACTTAAAAAGGGGGGCAGTATAAATTAATTTTAAGTTAATATGATTTATGATTCAAGAGAAGTATATTTCTAATAGGACAGAAAGAAGTGTACTTAGTGAGTATGAGGCAATGCTGCTTATCAATCAATCAAGCAATCACTCATTCAACCTTTGAAAATAGTATTTCTGTCAGGAGAGATAAAAGAAGTATATTTTGACAAAGGGGTTGTAGGTGCAAGACAGTTAAAATAATAAAGACATAAAGAAAGACTTTATTGGAAGAAGGCTAGACTAGATAAAAAAGTACTAAGACCTATTATAGTAGGGGAAAAGAAGGGAAGGTGTGAACACTGAATAAATCTTACTCTCAGAAGATTTGGCTACTTGGGAATCTACCTCCCAGACAAACCCAGGAACTGTATGAGCACAATTATAAGGTACTTCCCACCCAAATAAAGTTAGATCCAATTAACTGGAAAAATATCAATTGCTCATAGTTCAATTGAAAAAATATAATAAAAATGACAATTCTACCCACATTAAATTACTTATTCAGTGCCATACCAATCAAACTACCAAATAATTATTTTACTGAGTTAGAAAAAAATAGTAACAAAATTCATCTGGAGCAACAAAGGTCAAGAATAGCAAGGGAACTGATGAAAAAAAAATATATAAAAGAAGGTGGCCTAGCTACCAGATCTAAAACTATACTATAAAGTGGCAACCATCAAAACTGCCTGGTATTGGATAAGAAATAAAATAATGGATCAGTGAATAAGGGTAGATTCAAAAGAAACAGTAGTAAATGACTACAGTAATCTACTATCTGACAAGCACAAAGACATTAGCTTCTGGGATAAGAACTCACTACTTGACAAAAATTGGTGGGAAAACTTGAAAATTGCATGGCCATAAACTAGACATAGACCCACATTTCCCACCCTTTACCAAAATAGGTATGGGATTTAGACATAAAGGGCAACAATAGACCAAGAAATACCTTATCATTCTAATTGATGGAAAGGGAAAAAATTTATGTCAAAAAAAAGAAACAAAATATATTCTAAACTGAAAAATGAATGATTTTGATTATGTTAAATTAAAAGGGTTTTTGTACTAATAAAATCAATGCTGCCAAAATTAGAAGGAAAGCAAAAAGCTAGGACACAATCTTCACAACTGAGAGTTCTGATAAAGCTCTCATTTCTAAAATACATAGAGAATTGCATCAAATTAATAAGGTTGCAAGTCATTTTCCAATTGATAAATGGTCAAATGATATGAATAGACAGTTTTCAAATGAAGAAATTAAAGCTATAATCATATGATTAAATGCTCTAAAACATTATTAATTAGAGAAAAATAAATTAAAGCAAATCTGATGTATCACTTTACACCTATCAGATTGGCTAAGATGACAAAAAGTAAAAATGATCAATGTTTAGAGAGGTTATGGGAGGATTGGGACATTAATGCATTACTAGTTAGATTGTGAAGTGATTCAACTACTCTGGAGAGCAATATGGAACTATGCTCAAAGAGCAATAAAACTGTTCATATCCTTTGACCAAGCAATTACAATTCTAGGACTATATCCAGAAGAAATCATAAAAAATGGGACAAATCCCACATGTTCCATACTATTCATAGGAACCCTTTTTGTAGTGGCAAAGAATTGAACATTGGGGAATAGTAAAACAAGTCATGAGGCATGAATTATTATGGAACATTATTGTTCTTTAAGAAACCATAAATGGGTAGACTCTAGAGAAGTATGGAATGAATTATAGGATGTGATGCTTAGTAAAGGAGCAGAACCAAGAGAACAATGTACACATTAACAACAACATTGTGAAATGATCAACTCTGCTATATGCAACTGCTCTCAGCAGTTCAGAGAGCTAAGACAACCCTATTAGACTAGCTTTGGTCAAGACTATCTCCATCCAGAGGAAGAAAAACAAAACAAAACAAAACATTCTTCAGAATCTGGTGAACATTGCATTTGCTTTAAAAAAAATATATCTCTTATGTATTTCTTTCCCTTAATCCTAATTCCTCATACCAAAAATGACTAATTTGTAAACATGCTTAACACAAGTGTGTATATACAATATTAACTTGACTGTTCACTCCTGGGGGGCAGGGTGGGAAGGGAGGGTGGAAAGAAATTTTATAGTTTAAAAATATATACATAGGCATATGGATGAATGCTAAAAAATAAAAATAAAAATAAAAAATTTTGACTCAGAAAGGGCCAATAGGGTTTAAAAAACTATCCTACCTTACAGGGAAATGGAGAGGGGTGGGAACAGGGAAAAAAAGGAAAGATAAAAGGGAAACTGAAGGTAAAAGTTAAAGGTAAAAATATTTTTAAAAAAATCAAAAGAAAAGGGAACAAACATTAGTAAGAAGGAATAAGAGAAAAGGAAAGCAAAAAGTATAAGCAGGGAAAGATAACACAGAAGGAAATACAGAATTAATAATCTTAACTGTAGGATTATACACTCCCATAAAACAGAACCAGATAGCAGAATGAATTAAAAACCAGAATGCTACAATATGTTTACAAAAAACACATTTGAGACAGTGAGATACACCCAAGGTAAAAGTTAAAGGCTGAAGCAAAATATATTTTACTTCAGTGGAAGTAAAAAAAAAATCAGGGGTGGTAATCCTGATATCAGACAAAGCAAAAGCAAAAACAGATGTCATTAAAAGGGACAAGAAAGGAAAATACAATTTCTTAAAAGGTTCCATAAACAATGAAGCTATATCATTATTAAACATATATGCACCAAAGAATATAATATCCAAACTCTTTTAGGAGAAGCTAAATGAATTAGGAGACATAAGTAGCAATAGTATAATAATGGAGAACCTCAATTTCCCTCCCTCAGAATTAGATAAATCTAACTACAAAATAAACAAGAAGAAAGTTAAGAAGGTGAATAAAATCTTAGAAAACTTAGATATGATAAATCTTTGGAGAAATATGAATGGAGATAGAAAACAATACTCAGTTTTCACTATGGTACATGTACATGTCACCTTTATTAAAATTGACCATGCACTAGGCATAAAACCTTATAATCAAATGGAGAAAGGCAGAAATAATAAATGCATGCTTTTCGAACAAAGAAACTAGATAACCAAACTTTAAAGAATGAGTTCATCAACCAATAAATCATTGAAATAATCAGCCATTTCATCCAGGAAAATGATAGCAATGAGAAATTATACCAAAATTTATGGGATGTACCCACAGCACTTTTTAGGGGAAATTTTATGTCTATAAATGCTTATATGGGCAACACAGAGAAAGAAGAAATCAATGAATTGTTAATGCAACAAAAAACTAGAAAAAGAACAAATTAAAGATCCTCAAGTAAATGCCAAACAAAATATGAAAATCAAAGGAGAGATCAATAAAGTTGAAAGCAAGAAAGCCATTGATGTAATAAATAAAATTAAGAGTTGTTTTGATTAAAAATAACAATAAAAGAGATAAACTTTTTCTAATCTGAGTCAGAAAAAGAAACAATACCAAATTACCAGTATCAAAACTGAAAATACTGAACTCACCACCTGTGAGGAGGAAATTAAAAAAAAATAATTAGAATCCATTATGTCCAATTGTATGCCAGTAAATTTGAAAACTTGAGAGAAATGAATTAACAGAAACCCCATTTCAGAAAAAGAAATTGAAGAAAGCATCAAGAAAAATCATCAAAAAAAAGTCTCTAGGTTCAAGATAATTTACAAGTATACCAAACATTTAAGGAACAATTAATTGCAATTCTACATAAACTATTTTAGAAAATAAAAAAAGAAGTTCTGCCAGTCTTTCTGTGAAACCAATAAAGTGCTGATACCTAAACCAGGAAGAGTCAAAATAGACAAAGAAAATTATAGACCAATTTCCCTAATGAACATTGATGCAAAAATCTTAAATAACATTTGAGCAAAGAAATTACAAGAAGTTATTACTAAGATAATACCCCATGATCACATGGGATTTATGCCAGGGATGGTTTAATATTAGGAAAACACAACATAATTGAATATATCAATAACAAAATCTCAATAAATGCTGAAAAAGCCTTTGACAAAACATTCATTCCTATTAGAAACTCTAGAGAGTATAAGAATAAATGGAGTTTTTCTTAAAATAATAAGCAGTATCAATCTAAAGTCATCAACAAACATTATATGTAATAGGAATAAGCTAGGAGCATTTCCAATAATATTTGGGTGAAACAAGGATTCCCATTATCACTGCTACTATTCAATATAGTATTAGAATTGTAGCTTTAGCATTAAGAAAAGAAAAAGAAAGTGAAATAATTAGCATTGCGGAAGCAAAACGTTAACTCTTTGTAGATGATATTATGGTATACTTAGAGAACCATAGAAAATCAACTAAAAACCTACTTAAAACAATTAACTTCAACAAAGTAGCAGACTATAAATTAAACCTATATAAATCATCAATATTTCCATATATGAACAACAAAGTCCAAGAGCAAGAGATATAAAGAGAAATTCATTTAAAGTAACATATACAACATAAAATACTTGGGAATCTTCTTCCAAAAGGAACCAAGAAATAATAGGAATGCAATTACAAACTACTTTCCACACAAATAATATCAGATCTAAACAACTGGAAAAACATCAATAGCTCATGATTAGGTCAAGTTAATAAAATAAAAATGACAATTCTACCCAAATTAAGTTACTCATTCAATCAAACTACCCAAAAACTTTATTATAGAATTAGAAATATATTAACAAATTTCATCTGGAGCAAAAAAAAAAAGAATATCAAGGGAACTGATAAAAAAAATACAAAAGGGGGGCGCTGCTAAGTGGTGCAGTGGATAAAGCACGGGCCCTGGAGTCAGGAGTACCTGGGTTCAAATCCGGTCTCAGACACTTAATAATTACCTAGCTGTGTGGCCTTGGGCAAGCCACCTAATCCCATTGCCTTGCAAAAACTAAAAAAAAAAAAAAAAATACAAAGGAAGTTTGCCTAACCATACCAGATCTAAAACTATATAGTCATCAAAACTCCCTGGTAGTGGTTAAGAACTAAAGAAGTGGACCAGTGGAATAATAATTACAAAAGAAACAGTAGTAAATGACTAGAGCAATCTACTGTTTGACATACCCAAAGACATTAGCTTCTGGGATGAAAACTCATTATTTATGAAAGAACTCCTGGGAAAACTGGAAAATAGTATAGCCAAAACCTAGGTATAGATCCATGTCTCACGCCCTATACCAAAATATGTTCAAATTGGTACAGAATTTAGACATAAAAGACAATACCATAGACCAATTAACAGATCAAGAAATAATCTGTCAGATCTATGGAAAGTGGATTTATGTTCAAACAAGAAATAGAGTACATTATAAACAGCAAAATGGATGGTTTTGGTATATTAAATTACAAAAATTTTTGTACTAATAAAATCAATGAAGCCAAAATTAGAAGGAAAATAGAAATTTTCACAACTTGGGGTTCTGATAAATATTTCATTTCTAAAATATATAGAGAATTGAATCAAATCTATAAGGTTACAAGTCATTTCCCAATTGATAGTCAAAAGGATATGATCATACAGTTTTGAAGTAAAGGAATTAAAGTTACATATAAACTTATGAAAAAATTCTCCAAATCATTAGATTGGGATTAGAGAATTTTGATTAGAGAAATGCAAATTGGAACAACTATAAGGTACAACCTCACACCTATCACACTGATTGAGATGACAAAGAGGGAATGTGGTCAATACTAGATTGGGATGTTAAGGCACTGTTGGTGCAAACTAACCAATTAGTTGGTGCAATTAATTCAACTATTCTGGAGAAAAAATATGCAACTATGCAAAAAAATAATAAAATTGATCATATTTCTTAACCCAGCAATATCAATACTAGACCTATATCCAAAAGAAGTCATTAAAAAATGAGAAAAGTTCCACATGTTCAAAAATATTTATAGCAGCCCTTTTTGTAGTGGTAAAGAATTGGAAATTTAGGGAATGCCCATCAGTTAGAGAATGGCTGAACAGGTTATGATATATGAATGTTTTGGAGTACTATTGTTCTATAAGAAACCATGAATGGTCAAACTTTAGAGAAGCATGGAAAGAATTATACAAACTGATGGTGAGCTAAGGGAAAACATTGTACACATTAGCAACAACATTTTGAGTTGCCCCATATGATAGATACAACATGTCTCAGTAGTTCAGAGATCTTGGACAACCCTGGGAGACATGATATGGATACCACCTACATCCAGAGGAAAACTAAATGAAACAAACAAAAGAAACATCACAAAATCTAAAAGGACACTATGTTCACTTTTTTAAAACTTGTCTTATGTTTTTCCTTCCCATAGTTTTCTTTCTTTTCCCTTGGTGCTAATTCCTCATATACAAAATGACTAATATGTAAACAAGTTAAACAGAAATGAATATGTGCAACTTTTCTAGATGTTACTGAGGGAAGTGAGTGAGAAAGGAGGGTGGTAAAAAAAATGTGTAACTTATAAATATTCAAATGGATGAATGTTGTCCATATAAAAAAGAAAGAAAAACCTAGATCATTTGTCTTCATTCTTCCTAGGCTCCACTCTAGACTTTTTGACTTTCTCTATCTTGTTCCAGTTATGATAACTTTCTCTTCTCTCTTACCTCACCCCCACCCCCACCCCCCAACACACACCCTTCCTCTCTCTCTTTGTGTCTGTGTGTGTGTGTGTGTGTGTCTCTCTCTCTCCCTCAAATCTCTTTTGTATATAGTCTTTCTCCATTAGAATATAAACTCCTTGATAGAAGAAGGGAAGGGAGGGATCTCCCAGATTGATATTTTATTACTCCCTAAAAGAGACCATTCTTTGCCTCATTTCTTACCTAGCTTTAAGCACTGCACAGGCATGGCTTCAGTAAAAAAGAGACCTGGAAAAGACTTTAAAATTTCTTCCATTGCATCCAGGGCTGTCTTCAATTGTCCTTGCCACTGAACCCAGATGGTTCCAGCAGAGAAAATGAGGTTGGTGACTTTACACAGAACTTCCCTCACTCAAATCAAATTTCATTGCAAGTTATGGCATCACCTACCTGATATCAAAGTTCTCTTCAAAAACAAAACACAAAGAACAGCAATAAACTCACTGAGGGCAGAAACTTCCTTTCATTCTGGTTGAATTAATATTTGTAGCAATTAGAAAATTGTGCCTAGATTATTTTGATGTTTGTTTTGCAATCAGGGCTAAATGACTTCCTCAAGATCACAGAGCTAATAAGTATCTGAAGTCAGTTTCAAACTCATGTTATCCTGACTTCAGGGTTAGTGCACCACCCACTGCATCATCAAGTTGCTTACCATATAGAAAGTATTTGAGAAATACTTGTTGACTTGAGGATGATGATGATGATGTTTGTCCTTTGTTCTTGAAGAAGATCATAGTGATGCCATACAAAGCACATGAATTGGATTGGGGGGGGGGGCAGCGTTGTGCTAAATCACCAGCCTCACTTTCTCCTCCAGAGTCAACTGGGTCCAGTGGCCAGATATGAATCAGGATGACTTAAGATGGTCCTAGATACAAGGCAATCAGGGTTAAGTCACTTGTCCAGGGTCACAGAGCTAGAAAATGTCACATGTCTAAGGTTGGATTTGAACTCCTATCCCCCTGACTCCAAGGTCAATGCTCTATCCACTGTGCCACCTAGCTGCCCTTTGTTGATGACTTAGGTTAGGAAACTGAAATTTGAAGGGTTAAGTCACTTACTCATGGAATCTTATAACCGTTAAGTGTTAGGGGCAAGATTTAAAACCTGACTCCAATGCAGTTGGATTCATAATTTCCTTGCTTACTCCATGACAACCCTGGAGATTGCATCTCATAGATTTGAGTACATTATTTCCCTAATGGACTGTTTATTTCATGGTATCACCTCACTGGGCTAGATTTCTTTCAGTCCATTCTACTGGCAGGGTTGTGTTTGTCCTAGAAGTTTAATTAAGGCACAGATGGCCAAGCACATGGAAACATGAGCTCAACAGACCTGAGTAGCCCTCAGGGCTATTCTTGGCTCCATCCCCATTGCCCCAAACTGAATTTGCTCTTGTGGTAAAAATCAAAACAAAATATTTTATGCTAATAGAGTACCCTTTGATGGTCCCTTCTTTCCCTGACCAACACCCAAGCTATCCATGTCCAGTCATCGTGATTCATATCTGGCTACTATCCATCAGAGAGAAGACTCCTGGCACAATACAAAATTTGAATCCCAGACCAATTCAGGTTCATAGAAGCTGGATCCCAACCAGAACTATGCTAGTCTCAGAAAAGTCAACCATGTTAAAGCTGTTGCAACACAGTCTTCTCCCTCACTGCCCTTCTGGCCTACTTGAGCCTACTTTTTAATCCTCCCAAATTACAAGGCATCAATCATTTTCTGCCAGAGATGATAACTTCTGGATCTTGGTAGTCCTTGGTAGAAAGCTTCATATTCTGCTACCCCATCCTTCCTGTCCTCCTACCTCCTATCTCTGATATTCCCCTGAAATGATCCCCTCTCTACCTTCATCCCATCACACTCAGTGATCAAGAAGCCTGGCTAGATAAAACCTTTCCAATATGTGAGGATTATTGCACCATTCTCCTTGAATCATCATTCACCACAGCTTTTCTGATCAAGTTCCTTTAATCTTGTCTCATAAATCAGTTCCTCCATTGCTATGATCATCATTCTTGCTCTACCCTAGACTTCCACCAATTAGTTTACATCTTCCTGGTCATAAGAAGGTCAGCTTGCCTTGCCTACCTGGGAACAAAGTTAGCCAGTTTCCCTCTCCTCCACCCCAGTTCCCCCCCCACTCCTGAAGTGAGCAGAGTGAAAACACCAATATTTCTATAAATCCCAATATGTCAGTCCCTGAAGCCCAAGTAGTAATTGGTCAGAAAAGCTCTCTACTGGGACTCTTTCTTTATTGCTTACTGCCTTCTTGGGTTTGTCAGGGAATTCCCATCTCCACCAGCGAGTGCTACAGGCTGAATTCATTGCTCCCCAGTGCACTGATTTCATGTTTTGCAAGATGAGTCTTAGTCTGCTATTTCCTGCCCATATTTCTTTCCCCTTAGGACCTTTAGTATCATTTCTCTGTGTTTTATTGTGTCAGCACCACTAGCCAATTCAGTGTTTACCTGTAAATGTCATTAGCTATTTTCTCCCTCTCCCCTGGGACCCCCACATAATCACCACTAATCTCCAATGTGATCCACCCAGCAGGGTCTGCAGCAGAGCCCACCCAATACCCAATTCCCCTAGATTCTTGTCAGTATCAACTTAATTACTAATACAGACAGGAAGGAAAGGAAAAAGAGGAAGCAATAAAGAAGACCTTAGATGACCCCATTCCCTCCCTCTTTTCTGGTCTTCCTGAGAGAAGATGGGTTACTAGAGTTCAAAAGAATTCTATTCTCTTTCTGAATGTCAATAGGAGAGTGCAAAGAGGAATCAACCTGGATCACTTTACACTCAGTCATGCCAATAGCTATAGCTAAGCAAGAGTAATATTAGACATCCAAAGGAGAACTTGGATTGGAGAAATTGGATACAAGTTTGGATCTCAAAGCTGATATTTCCTAATCTTTTGATTTTGGGTGAAGTGAATCCCCCTCTTCACACTTCAAATTCCCTCTCTAAATGATTTCTAAGTTGCCTTGCAACCGTGATGAGTGACATATCCCTTTGAGGTTTTTCCTCTCATCTAGAGGAAATGAGAAAATAATGTATTTAGCATCTTCTTAGAGTTCTTAGAGAAATGAACCTCTTGGCTTCATCCTACTTAGAGTGACACCGCTTACCCCTTGTGTAGTGTTACCTTTGAGAGAAAGATAGGAGAGATTTGGTCATGAAAGTCACAGAAGTCCAATCCTACTCCTACTCAGGCTTATAGGATCAGACTCAGAAGGTCACCAAAACCAACATTCATATTTTACAGTTAAACTCAGAAAGGTTACTACCTACTCAGGACAGATAACAAAACCAGATTTTGAACCCAAGACCTCTGACTCCAGATTTCAGTTTCTGAAAATTTCTATCTTAACAAATGGAATGAAGCAACCTAAAAAGCTTGAATAATCCTCAACCTCCAAAAAGGAGAGTTTTGTAGATTAATTAATGACATTCTTTAATAGCTACAGTGTGTCAATTACTATAAATACTATAACAAAAGTAAAATAGCTTCTCCCCTCAAGAAACCTATGTTCTTTTTTTAGACTTATTAAAAAAAAAGATGATTGAACACAAACCTGAAAATCTATTATGTACAACTTGCATTTCTATTAAAATATATAGTAAAATTATCTTATAAGTTTATTTTTTCTTCTTTTTTCTTCCCTCTCCTCTCCTCACCTTAGAGATGGCTACAATTAAATCCAAACATGTGAGAGTATATGTATATCCATTTAATACATACTTCTATTTATCAGTTTTTTTTTCCTTTGGATGCAGATAGCTTCTTCCTTCATGTGTCCTTTGTGGTTAGATTGGGAAATTATAATAGTCAAAATGACTGAGTCACTCAAAGTTGTTCATAAATTATTATTGTAGTTACTGTATACAATGTGTTCATGGTTCTGCTCATTTTACTCTTTATTATTTCACGTAAGTCTATCTGTGTTTTTCTAAGATCAGTGAGCTCATCATTTCCTGTAGCATAGTAGTATTCCATCACAATCATATAGTTACAGTGTGTTAGTTACTATAAATACTGTAATTTCCAGTTCTTTGCCACCAAAAGAAAGATGTTATAAATATTTCAGAACACATAGGTTATTTTCCTTTTTCCATAATCATCTTAGCAAATAGATGTAGTAGTAGTACTACTGAGTCAAAGAGTACAGAAGAAAATTACATTCTAATGTGGGACATAAGATCCATATACATATATATATATATATATATATATATATATATATGTAATATATGTAAACCATAATCAAAATAGATACAGGCTTATTTGGTGGAGTACAGAAAGATATTAGCAGCTATGGGAATCAATTAATTCTTCATGTAGAAAGTGACATTTGATCTGTCTTGAAAGAAACTTGGGGGGGGGGCAGCTAGGTGGCATAGTGGATAAAGCACCAGCCCTGGAGTCAGGAGTACCTGAGTTCAAATCCCTGGAGTCAGGAGTACCTGAGTTCAAATCCAGTCTCAGACTTAATAATTACCTAGCTGTGTGGCCTTGGGCAAGCCACTTAACCCCGTTTGCCTTGCAAAAACCTAAAAAAAAAAGAAAAAAGAAACTAGGGAATCTAATAGGCAAAGGTGAGGAGAAAGAGCAGTCTAGGCATAGAGAAAAATCAATGTAAATTCACAGAGATGAAAGATGGATAAATAGCACTATATGAAATACTAGGTGAGAAAATTAATGCTCACAGATAAGAATTTATTTACTCAAGGTCACATAGGCACTAAGGAATTCTCCAAATTATTAATCAATCAGTCAACAAGTATTTAGGAAGCCCCTTCTATTTTTGTAGCACTGTAGTAGATGCTGGAAATACAAATAAAATGAATAAAACAATTCCTACTATTTTATATACAGCAATTGACATTTTAAGTATTATATGAATTGTACCTCTTCTGTTGCATTCCAAATTTAATGACGAAAATGAAAAATAATATTAACCTGACAGTTCTCTAAGCCTGTGACCATATTTTATGAACATTTCTTTTCACAGTATCCTGTTTCTTAGCCCCTTTGTAGATTCTTCAGGGTCACCAGTTCCTGCTTCCAATACCTCTAAAGCCAGCTTACAACATCTCTAAAGCCAGAGAACTGAAACACTGGATTTATTTGTAAAAAAACATTGATGCTACATTAGAAACCGGTTTTCTTTTGCTCCAGAGAGCATTTCTCCCTGTAGATATTACAAGTAATTGCAAAAATTACTCATGCTTTGGGTTTTGGGTCAGATTAGATTATCTCTGAAATCTTATTATTTTATTAAATAAGTATCAAAAGGGGGGGTAAAGAGATATTTTCTCATGATTTCAATTAGTTAATAATGTGTTTAGGAGATGAGGTCTATTTCCTGTGTCATGGCTTCCTAGTTCTGTGGATGTGGGCTCATCATTTAATTCCTCAGAGCTGCAATTCCCTTAATTGTGAAAAAGAGTATAATAATACTTACTTTTTCACCTTTGCAAGATTTTTCACAATCTAAGGAGAACTTTAGGTTTTAGAGCAAAAAAGGAACTCAAAGAATATATGTTCCAACTATTCCTTTTTACAGATGAAAAAACTGAGGCCCGAATAGTTTAAATAATACCCCATGTCCCACAAGCAGGAAGGATTAGTGGTGGGATTTGAAACCATACTTTTCACAATCATATACCAAGCACCTAAATAATTTTTGCCCTTAGAGAACAAGGAGGATACATAGATAAATAAGTACAAGCCTTATATTTAATCATTTGAAGTAGGTACCATACTATTAGTTGCATCATTTCTCAGAGAACCATAGATCTACAGCTACTAGGGACCTCAGAGGCCAACCTTACTCATTTAACAGATGACAAAATTGAAATCAAGAGCAAAAGATTCAAGCCAATAGCAGGAGTAGGATATGAATTTGGTCCTCTAATTCTAAAATCTTTTTAACAATAAATTCATGAATCCCAAGTGAAAAACTCACAAGGAGAATTGTATGCAACAAGGAAAGTATAAGTGATTTGTCCATTTTCCATTTAGGTATCAGAAGACAAGATTTCAGCCCAGTTCTTCCTCACTCCAAGGTTAGTTAGCGTCTCTATACCATACTAGTTCTTATTTAACTCATTCAAAGGTTAAAATAGGGGAAATAGTACCCTTAGTTGGCTAGTTGAAATATTCACAAGTAAATGATACTTATTTGTCTAGTTAACTTATTAACCAAAGTTCATTTCCAGCTCTGGTATGCCTCTTCAAGGTTAATTCATCTTTCATGTCTCTATTACATCTGTCAGTAGGAAGGGTTGGAGGAAGGATTTGATTTCCCTTCTATCTACTATTTCATTTAATTATTGCCATCATGGCAGTGCCAGTGATGCCCACCTCCATGCCTATGTTCTGTGGCCTAAGTGATTTAAACTTAACTAAAAGATGAAGTGTCAGAATCTTATACTGGAAAATCGCCCATTTTAAGTTTCTGTTTTTCCTGAGTTTGTTTTCTCAGAAAAGTCAGTGAAAATCCCATGACTCTGGACTCTGGCCTATTCTGGCTCTTAGACAATATCCCTGCCCTAGGAGAACATTTGATGACTAACAGACATCCCAGACTCTCTTTGACCATGAGGAGGGTTGGACTCCTGCCTTAATATCCAGGGACTTTTATGAAAAATCAGTATCTCTTTTTCTTGGTTTTCCAACCTTTTTTTCCTTTTCTTTCTTTGTTTTAAAAAAAAATTTCCTTTCCTCTCAGTGGCCCTTCCCAGATCCAATCCTCAAACTGCCACATAAGGCAAAAGTTTATAGTTGTCTAGGAGGGTGTTATTTGCATGCCCATGCAATATGGAGGTGTTGGTAAAGGGAATATAGTCCAAACAATTGAAGAAACCTCATGTTTTATCTTCAATAATGATACTTATCATTAAAGGAACTCCCAATATTCTTGTGACAACTTTATTGGAGAGAGTTGGAATAGGAGAGATTAAAACTTATTTTGAGACATCTCAGGACACTTCAGTGTGAATCTTGAAACTTGAGTTTCTTGGATGAACCATAAATTCAAAAGCAATGGAGGGAGACAGATCTGAGTCTTTCTTTCACCCTGGCAACCTTTGAAAGAAAGGATGATTGGAATATGCAAATGCCCTTCACTCTTCAAGACCCCAAGAACACATTAGTTACATACTGGGAAATGGTAAAAGGATTTGGGGATATCTCATAGGATGTCTTAGAACAAACTGATTATGGTATGGTAGATTTGGAAGACTTGGGTTCAAAGTCTGGTTCTGTTCCTTATTAATTTGGCATGTCCTTTCTATCCCTGCGCCTAAATTTTCTCATCTAAAATATATGGAGGTTGGATTAGATGGCCTCTTAGGTCTCTTCTAGCTCTAAATTCTATAATCCCATTAGCCTTGCTGTAGAAAAAGAAGGCATATATGGCAGAATGTTAAAGAAATGGTAAAAGGTTAATAAAATGGTCCACACACTAGTTTATATAAAGAGTTTGGACTATATACAATCCCTGAAACACACATAGAACCATAGATTTAGAGCAGAAAAGAATCTCACTTTCATTTTACAGATGAAGAATTCTGCCCCCTGAAACCATATAACCTAAACCTGATACTCAGAGACAGCTATTAGATCTGTCCTGGCCTGAGTCTTATCTTCTCTAGACTAAAGATTCCTAGTTCCCTCAATTGTCTAAGTCTAACTCTTTTAAGTTACTTTCTATTTGTAAAGATAAGCCCATATCATCTTTAAGATCTAAATGATTCATAGAGCTATGGGGCCTGAATCACAAAGTGAACTTCCCAGATTACAAGTAAAAAGCTAACAGCCTGGACACCGGGGCAAACTTATCATTAGATCCAGGTCATCAGAAGATAGTCTCTGCTGTAAGGCAAGGAAAAGATAAAGGAGGAGGAGGAGGGGTTGGGGACTGGGGGGGAGGAAGTGACAAGCCATGGCTTTCCAGAGAGGCAAGACCACAGTGTTGAATATCTGAGAGAATGGAGTCATGTCTCAGGATTCGACTCAGTTTAGAATTTACTTTATGGGTTCTGGATCTAAGAAAAGAATGAAAGGTGAATTTCTAACACAGTTCAACTTCCAAAGTGATGTATAGACAGACCCCCAAATCAAGTAAAGTGTTTGCTAAATATTTCCTTTATCATTTTTTAAATTTCTTTTCAGTTTGTTGTTAAAACAATTAATTCAACACACAAATAGAAAGATAGACCACCCACACACACACACACATACACACACACACACACACACACACACACACACACACACACACACACACACACACTTCTGTAAAACTCATGACTGCACCACAGAAGAAAGCTCGAGAGGCTACTGGTAACAAGAATTAAGAAATGGAATTTCAGGACATCTCAGGATCATATGTTCCCAATCAGAAATCTCTACATCTTCAATAAATACCTCTAATGATGGAAGACCTTTCTTTTGAGGCAACAATAGGCATCTTTCTGATTGAAGATTTTCTATATATCTATATTTTCCCTAATGGAAGATTTTCAATATATCAAGCCAACTTTACTCTCTCTGTAGTTTCCATTTATTGATCTGCCCTTGATGGTTAAGCAGAATAAGCTCAATCATTTGGATCATCAATTTAGAACAGGAAGGGAACTTAGAAAACATCCTGACCAAACCCATTATTTTACAGATGGAGAAATTAAGGTTGAGAAGTATTAGGAAACTAGGTCAGGCAGAAGATAGAGTGTTTTGCCTCAAATCAGAAAGACCTGCATTTAAATCTTGCCTTACATATTTACTACTTATGAGATCCTGTTTGGCATTTAACCTCTGACTACCTCTATTTCCTCATCTGTATAAAAGAAGATAGTAGTAATGCCTGCTCCCACTTCTGGGTAGTTCTAAGGATAAAATTAAATATTTATAAAATATTTCTTAATCTTAATGCAGTATAAATATACTATTTTATTAGTTATGGCTAATTCATTAGCTTTGGTTAAAGCACTCTCTTCTAGGTACTTTTTCCTTTCTGTATGATCATTTCCTTTCATGCTTCATTACTGTATTATATCTATCCACTTACTATGGGTATATATCCCAAAACTATACCCTGATTTTTAACTCTACATCTTCTCATTTGATCTCATCAGTTCCTTTGGTTTTAATTACAATCTTTATGCAGATGACTCCCAAATCTATTTATTTAGTCCTAGAGTCTATCCTGAACTCCAATTCAGCAGTAGCAACTACTTATCAGACATTTAGAACTTACTAAGAATCTCAAACTCCACAAATCTAAACACAATTCATTGTCATTTCCCCCCAAACCCATATCTCTTATCAATTTCCTTATTTCTGTCAAACACTCCCATCCTTTCAATCAACAGAGTTCACAATCAAAGAGTCATCCTTGCCTTCTCATTTATACTTCATGATGATTTTTATTTATTCCTTGAAGACCATTTGAAGAAAAATGGATGAATTTTCAACAACAACAACAAAAAAGCTTCACATACCCAATGAGTTGTCAAGTCTGATAGATTTTTACATTCATAATACATCTCATATCTCTTCCCTTCTTGACACTTACAGTTATCATCTTAACTCAGACTCTCATCAACTTCTCTCCTGAACAATTACAAATTGGTATTTCTGCCTCAAGTTTTTCCCCTTTGTGATATAATCTTCACACAATTATGAAAGCAAAAACAGATCTAATCATGATCAATCTTCTCTGATCAATAAGCTATGATCTTATGACCTGCAGGATCTTATACAGATTCTCTTTAGCATTTAAAGACCCTCACAACATGACTCCAGTCTTTCAAGTCAACAAGTATCAAGTCAGTGCTGAATATGTGCCAGACACCACTGTGCTAAGTACTAGAGATGGCACTTTCCAGCCTTATCAAGGGTTATTTCCATTCATATAAGTGGTTTAACCACACTAAACTCCTTATAGTTATTGACACATGATATTAAATCTCCCATCTCTGTGCCTTCCCAAGATGGTCTCTTCCTTCACTTTAACTTTTAAAATCCCTATTTCCTTTGAAGATCAGTTCAAATGCAACATGCTATATAAAGTCATGCATAATTTCTCCCACAAGTGTTTTTCTCCCAGAACAGTAAGTCATCTGATAGAATGCAAGCTCTTTTAGGGGAGACAGTGACTTATTTTTGTCTTTGCTTCCTTAGTACCTTTCACCAAGCCTGGCATATTGCTATTGGTTTTTATTTTAGCCTAATCTTTGAAAGCCCCTTAATGAAGGCAGCTTCTCAAAGTCAATGATTATAAGCTGATAGAGCAGTATCAGAGTGGCACCGTCAGTGGTATCATCTGGTCCTGATGTTTCCCAGTTGTGTGCCCCTTTCTTGCTTTGGGACCAGTGGCTGAATATCTCTGCCAACAAGCAGCATGGCATGGGAAGGAAAGGAGCATACTGGGCATGGGGCCATTTTGTGTGGGCACAAGGCCCAGGGCTTCTCAACCGTGTGGCAGTGGTGACTTCCTAACAAACCTGGAATTCCATAAGCAAACTAATGATTGGTCAGAACAAATAAAATCTTAACTGTTACAATCATAGTGCTTTGTGAAGCCAAGACCATGGTTATATTATAGTCTTTGCAATTCCCTTGGCTCAAAACATACCAGATAAATAGACTTCCGCTGCCCTTTTATCCTCTTTAAAGAGTAAGGATATTTATTGTCACTCACACCAAAACAACAGAATGAGATTGTGGATTGTGCTGGAGGGGTAAGCTGCCTTTCTGATGGCTTTACAGATCAGGACTTAGAAAGTAACCTCCACTGGTCTCATGGGGTAAGGACTTTAGATTGTGCTGTAGAATGAGAGACCCTAAGAATAGAAGAGGTGATTTCTTTAAAGCTAGAATTAAATGGAGAGAACAGTAAGTCCAATTTCCTCATTTTACAGATGAAACTGAAGGGGAAGGGGGCAAGTTATTTCAACAGGATGAAACAAGCTAGTCAGTGTCTGAGGCAAGATTTGAATACATACTCTTCCTAACTCCACGTCTAAAACTCTCTCCACCAACTAGCTGGCTTTAACTCAGAATTTAGGCTAGAATCTCAGTGTTCTCTCTCTCTCTCTCTCTCTCTCTCTCTCTCTCTCCTCTCCTCCTCTTCTTCCTCCTCCCCCACACACATACACACACACATATATATATGTATATATATATATATATATATATATAAAATAGATAATACAGATACATATATAAATGTATATATACATGTTTTTATTCATCTATTTAAATCTACATCTATCTATCTATCTATCTATCTATCTATCTATCTATCTATCTATCTACCTATCTATCTATCTATCTGTCTACCTAGTTCTTCACTTAACTTTCCCAGGCTTCTGCTTTCTTATATGACAAAAGAGAAGTTTAGATCCAACAACCTACATGATCCTTTCTAACTCTATATCCTAAAATATTTTTCTTCCTTTAAAGGAATGAGAATAGAAGAATAGAAACCTAAGATTTAGAATAAAGGCCAAGTTCTCTCCTCTTGGTTGAACTCTTTTGAAAACAACTTCAGGGTTTGTACTTAGCTCAATGCTCACTTAATTGTACAAGGAAGAGATCTGACTTAACAGAAATTCATAGTTTTAAAAAAAAGACTTGGAAGGCTTTGGTGGACTGCAAGCTTTGTGTAACTTTGTGTAACTTTCTGATAGTCAAAAAATCTGGCATATTCTTAAACTTTATATCAGAGTTTTCACAACTATGGAAAGGAAATCTATTCAATGTAATATTATTTCAAGCCAAGAAATGATAAAAGGGAAGTTTCAGAAAAACAAGGGAAGACTTACATGAACAAATGCAAAATAAAATGAGCAGAACTAGGTCTATTTGTAAAGATAAATAACTTTGAAATACTTGAGAACTCTGACCAATACATTGACCAACTATATTCCAGAATCATGTCTTAGCAGGGAGATGATAGATTTGAGATGAAGAATGAGACATGTCCAGTACAGGAATTTCTGTGTTTGTTTGACTATGAATATTTGTTTTGAGGATTTTGCTTTTTGGTTTTGATTTGGGGGGAGGGAATGGTTATGAGAGGGAGAGAACATAAATAAAAAAAATGAAAATCATAGTTTAAAAAACTGGTCAGTTTAAAAATGCCCTGGTCAGATGCCATCTGGAATATATTTTTCCTACTCTCCATTTCTAGTAGCATTCTCACTGGAGAGTTATCTGCTCCTTTATAGTTGCATTCACCGTCCCTGAAACTTGCCCACTACTCTCTTTTAGCCACTACTCTCCTTCCTATATTGTCTCTTCTTATTTGAATAGATGTTCCCTGAGAGCAGAGACTAACTTCACCTTTGTATTTGGATCCTCTGCTGTTAGCACAATGGATGTCAGTAAACTTTTCCTTTTTTATTTTTTTTCAGTTCTGAGAAATATATTTAAGTACATTGATAAGCTTTCTGTCTTTCAACGATGAATAATTGAGAGCCTGGATTCCAGGTTATATGAGGATAAATTGAAGAAAGAGAGAATTTTTAACTTAGAGAAATAAAAACTCAGGAGTATAGGATGGATATGTGAGAACATAATCTTTGTTTTGAAGTATTTGAAAGTCTATCACATGGAAGAATGAGATCTTGGTCTTTAGTGATAAAGCACAGACTATTAGTCTGATTTATTCCCAGTTCATGAAAGTTGTATGTGTGTGTATATGGATGTACGTGTGTATGTGAAGCAATCATATATAGGAACAGAACAATAAAAGTACAATAAAATCAGAGAAAAATCTATCAAAGAGAAAGTAAAAATATGTAAAATGCCACTAGAAAAAATGTTCATGAATAATTATTCATGTAAATATTGTCCATTATATTTACTATGACTTTAACTTCTTTTTGGTGCCTTTTATCTTTACATAGATTAAGCTATGGTATTTGTTGTTCTTTCGTGTTTGTTTTTTCTACATCATTCTTTATATCTTCCTATATTTCCTGGCATTTATTATAATTATCACTCATAATAATATAATAATAATTCATTATATCCATGTACCATAATTTATTCTTCCTTTTCTCAGTTATTGGGCATATTGTTTATTTCAAATTTCTTTGTGATTACAAATAAGGAACACTATGAATATTGTTGTACCAATAGTTCTTTGTTTCCTTCCAAGATTAAAAGAATCAAAAGATATAAACATTTCTTATAACTTGTATTGTTTAATCTGAGCTTTCCAAAATAAGAGGTATGAATCATTCACTAAAATGGCAATGAATTAACATGTTTATTTTCCTATGCTTTTCCCAACATTATACTTTGTCATCTTTTATCACCTTTGTTGGACTGGTGGACATGGGTGATGTCACAGAGCTGTTATAATTAATATTCCTCAGGAAAATAATCACACTGATGCATAGATGATGGAGTTGTGAATTGGTCCAGTCAATTGGCAAAGCAAATTAGAATCATAGCCAGATGATTATTAAAATATGTATAGTCTTTAACTCAACTATATTACTATTAAACCTATGGCCCTCAAAGAGATTAAAGAAAGAATAAAATGACTCATATGTACAAAAATAAC
Organism: Macrotis lagotis; assembly: GCF_037893015.1. Taxonomy (NCBI): domain Eukaryota; kingdom Metazoa; phylum Chordata; class Mammalia; order Peramelemorphia; family Peramelidae; genus Macrotis; species Macrotis lagotis. Next base: position 349,597,970 of record NC_133658.1, on the reverse strand, counting down.
AGTTCTATTCTAGTTGCCCCTAACTAGAACTCGAAGGGATGCTTACCTATTGGGGGATTACTGAACAAATCATGGGATATGAGAGTAAAGGATTATTATACCTTGAGAAATGAGAAAAAGGGATTATTTTAAAGGAAAGGGAAAGATTTTTATGATCTGATGCAGAGTTAAGTGAGCAGAACTAGGATATCAATTTGCACAATATCAACATTATGGAGGAAAATAACTTTGAAAACTTTGGAATTCTGATTACTGCAATTATAAATCACAAATCCAGAGAATTAATATGAATTATGCTGCTCACATTTTGCCAGAGAGACAATGGACATAAAATCCAGAATGTGACATGTATTTTTGGACATAGTCACTTTGAGATTTTATTGTGCTGAGCTTTGTGTTTGCTATGAAGGTTTTGCTTTAATTAATCTTGGAGAGGGGGAAGAAGAAGAGAGATCATAAAAGTTCGTAAAATGAAGAAAAACTCCAAAAATTATGTTTCCTTATTAGTAATAATTTCAATACTTATTCAAATGGACATTGATATTTTGCTATTCTTCTTTCAGAAACAGTAATTTTATTCTATATTTAAATTTCTATTGGAAAATGGTCCTATCTTTTAAATTAACGTGAGTTTTCTATAGTTTTTGCATTTTAAACTTTTATTAGAAAAGTTTACTAAAATATTTTTCCTTAATCTATATTTTTTCTGTGTTCATTGTTTTTATTTGAATAAAATATGTTTACATAACCAAATTGTCTACTTACCGCAATATATTTTAGAAAGAATTTACAAATAATAAAAACTTTCCAATAACAGATCTTAACAAATAGTAAGGTCTCTATCACTATCAGTATTCAGACAGAAGTTGGATGCCATTTACTGAAGTTATTGTGGATGCAATTATAGCTAACAATAGGGAATTAACATTAAAATAATGATGAGTATTAGAGGAACAGAGGAAAATAACTGGGACATAACACCAGGGATATAATCCAAAGTTACACATCACAGAAGAGAAAGTATTTAGGTAAAGTAGGTTGATGTATGATTGTTGAGACCATGAAGACATCTCATCTTTGGTGAGATTCATGGTTCATTGTGTGGGAGTGAATATTCATGTAAGACTCAGGGGAGTTTGCAGCATCTGGGCTGCTGTGATCTGGTTCCCTATCTTTTTCTATGTTTTCTCTGTATGTTCTTGTCAGCTGAAACTTTGTGAGAGGCAGCAAGGAATCTGTGACAGTACATCTCTGTTTCTGTAGAGCCTGTGTGTGAGTCCAGGATCAGAACATCAAGGAGAGAGAGAGAGATGAGTGATTTGGAGATATCTCTCAGAGAGGAACTAGAGTCATAAATATGACAACTTAAGTACTGTCTCCAAACCATGGCTTTTGTCCCTGTGGTTCCTAGAAAGGGAGACTGGCAAACAGGTGTCAGAACATGATAATGGGTTCCTTAGAAGATATATTTTAAAGGACACTATATAATTATCTAGAAGTTTCAAGGGCCAATAAAGTCTCATAGCTATAAAATAGACAACTAGGGCACAGAGGGTAGAAAATTAGTCCTGGAGTCAGGAAGAGTCATCTTCATGAATTTAAATCTAGTCTCAGACATTTACTAGTTGTGTGATCCTGGACAAGTCACTTCACACTATGTGAATCAGTTTCCTCATCTATAAAATGAGCTAGAGAAGGAAATGGCAAGTTCTTCCAGTATCTTTGTCAAGAAAGTACCAAATGGGGCTACAAAGAGTTGAACATGACTGAAAAATGGCTGCACAACAACAACAACAAACCATAAAGAGCTATACAAATATGTTGTTTTATTACTAGTATCTCTGGACTTTATGAACTTCTTTTAAGCTACATTTACAATAATTATCCCATCTTGGGGAAACACATTTCAAAAGTCAACTGTAAACTCTGTGTGTTGGAGTTCTTATTTTATCTACTTTAGTTTTTCTTCAAGTATCAAGAACTCCCACCCTTCTTCCAGTGTACCAAGACTCTATGAAATGCCTTCTCCTCATCTTGCCAACTACCTTACTAAAGAAACTAGATATCATTCTCTGGGAGCTTACTCTTTTCAATTCTGAACTCTACCTGGAAACTTGCTGTGCTTTCCCTGGCCTGCATTATCAAGAAATCTCCAATCATTTTTCATTCTATTCTTCAGCTGTCTTTTAGTCAATCACCTTTTCCAGACCAAACACACCTCCTTGACTACCAAGAAGATATATTTGTCTCCCTCATTAGAGTATAAGTTCCTTGGAGTTAGGGACTGACTTTGGTTAAGTTTAATAACCCTAGTCTTTTTCAAAATACTTGACATAAAATAACCATTTAATACTTTTTCATTCATGAATTCAAGCATTCATGAATTCATTTATTCATTTTTATTTGTCCTTTGTTTAGAATGCCAAGTTATGGTATCCTCAGGACTCCAAGACCTAGCTCATTGATCAATACAATAGGTGAATTGCATGTGAATAATGTTTTCTGAATTTAAATTATACATGATATATTTCATGTATATCTACTTGGGGAATAATTGGGTTTTCTGAAGCAAATAAAATGTATTTATGAAGACCCACCTATCTCATAATCAATGAGATTCCATAGTTTCACTTACTACCCTAAGAGCATCTCTCCTAAAAATATAGTATACTTCAAAGAAACAAGGTGTGTGGAGTATCAGAAACTGTTTGATTTTTCAGTCACATGGAATTTTAAAGCATGTGACAGATTATGGGAGAAATTGGGGAAGGGCAGAATAGATGGATGCTATTCTTTAATTTACACCAGATTTAAATTTACTATCTAAATTTACTTAATTTACTATCATTATGTAAGCAGAGTGGATATGTTGTAGTCAACAAGACCTGAATCCAAATTCCATATTTATGTGATCCCAGTTTGTGTGCACATGAGCAAATAACTTATGCATTTTGCACCTCAATTTCCTCATTTATAAAAGTATAATACCAATTGGCCATCACAATAATCATTTATTAAGTATCTTTTTCACACTGTATTAGGTACTATACTAAACAGAGGTTAAAGGGGAAAGCATTCTAGGGATGGAAGTTAAATGAACAACTCTGCCATATCCTTGAAAAAGGTGTTTTAATCTAATCCTCACACTATTCTAGATTACCATTCACCTATGTTTGTTATCTCCCTCCATTAAAATGTAAATGTATTCAATGTAGGAGGTGTCTTTGATTTGGGATTTGTAATTTATGATAGCACTTATCTTCCTTTTTTCCATGGAATTCAGATAGAAAAGGTACTGGAATAAATAGCTGTCTTGATAGTTTTATTTCTATGTATTTAATATTCTATGGACAATGACAGAACATTGAAAACATAAGCAACTATTAGGACATTAGGAATCATTTCTTAGACTTCACTTGAAAATAAGCCATTTTCAGTTACATTCACCTAATCTAATGATATTTGTCTGTTATTAGCTGTTATCAGTTTAGCAATATCTGCATACTAAAATATCTCTTGAGTTTTTAAACCAATTTTTCATCATCATCATCATCATCATCATCATCATGATATGGTGTTACTGATGATGTTGACAATCTGAAAGAAGTCTTTTTGCTAAGAATATTCCAAAGATCTACATATTGTAAGAAGTACCCCTGAAGGCCTAGAGTAGATGGAGCTGATCATCATTACATAACTTCATAGGACCAGTCACCTTTATGAATTTTTCCATTACAGAAGAGTCGTTGTAAAATGAAAAACAAAAAATAAAAGAGAAACTTCAGAAATTATGAGCTATATAGAATAGAAGAGAATGCAAGAAGATAAGAAAGAACACAAGAAGAAAGGACACATTTTGCTTTAGCCAAAGCAAATTATTATTTTTGACACCACCCCAAAACAATTCTCCCACAATTGTCTAACTCTATACCTCCGGCTCATTCTATTCCCTCTTGTTCTTTTTACTTTAAAAAAAATTGGGGTCAGAATTCATGAACTAAGGTTTCCAAAAATGGTTCTTACTATTATTCTTGAGCAAGTCATTTCCCTAGATTTCTTTTCTCCCTTGTAAAATGAAGGGGATTCAACTAGAAGATGTTGTAGGTCCCAACTAGTTCCAGAGTCTATAAATCTATACATGCCAGGTTTTCAGAAACCTGTACTGCTTCTACTGATGGTAATAATCTTCCCCTTCAGACCTCATATAGAAATTTTTTCTGTGACCCTAAAATGCATATATCATATAATATTCCACCTTATCCATCATTCAGCTCCTGCTTTCTAGAAATTTACATTCTATCAGAGGAAATAATGTGAACATATGAGCACATCTCAAATACATAGCATCCCTCTCCTAGACTATGTGCTCTAAGATAGTGAGAACTATATTTTATCCAAATATTAAACTTCCCTCAAAGCTTAGCACAAGGGTCTATACTCAACAGGGACTTGAGAAATTTTGAATTTTGAATGAATGACTGAAGCATGGGAAATGAGACGAAAACAGAGGAAATAGAAGGTTGGTAGATAGATTAAAATACAATTTATTGAGTGCTTAGTGTGGTAAAAATTTTGTTTGAAAATTGACAAAAAAGTAAAGATGATGCCTGCCCTTAAGGATCTTATATTCTAATGGAAAAAGACCCATTAAAAAGGAGCTGAAAATGGTTGGGGTGGGGGAAGGTACCCAATTAGGAGCATGATGACAAAGTGAGAGTCAGAAGCTCAGATAAGAGTAAAGGAAGGAGATGACTGACCTATCTCCAAACTGCACCAATCCCCCACAAATGGAAGCCACAGAAGGAAATCACCAATGGGTAAAAGGGGCCAGCAGAAACTGAGGGAATTTCCAGAGTGAGGAAAAAAATGAGGCATGATAGAGAAAGGGAATGAAATTTCAGAGAGTTTAAATCTGGAAGGGACCTTCAAGGTTTTATAGTCCAAACCCTTCAAGACAAGGAAACAGTCTCAGAGGCAGGATTGGAAATTTAGACCTTCCTGACTTCCCACATTAGTTTTATATGCATTAGACTGTGGCACCTCTTTCGAAGAGAAGGATGAAAGAAGGGAAAAAGAGTGGAAGGAGGATGTGGAATATCTAGGTCTCATTTCTTTCTGGTGCATAACTTGCTTGTAAATCCTCTCTACTTCTTCCTTGTTTTCCTTGGAATGAATCTTCATCTGGATTGTTTTTGTGGCCTTTTCATTGTTTTCTTCTACTGTTTGGTTGGTTGTTTTTCCATTTTGAGGCAGTTGTTTCCAATAAATTCTTCTTGTTTTCTGGAAGATATTGAGTTATTTTAAGTCTTCTCCAACTACCCATATGACCACTTTTATTTTTCCTTCTACTATGTGAAATGAGAGAGTTTAAGTACTCCTATGCAGGGCTCCACATTATCCCTGAGAGAGAGAAGGAATGAGGAAGAAAACAAGAATACCCAATCCCTTCTCCAAACCAACCTGGCCACTTGCAGTCAGTCATCTGTGCTATAATAATCAAAGGATTGCCAAATAAATGGTGGTATGTAAATAATAATAATAATAATAATAATAATAATAATAATAGCCAGTCTTTTATAAGACTTTGGGGTTTGCAAAAGACTATATATATATATATATATATATATATATATATATATATATATAATGAGTTCCTTGAGAGGAGGGACTGCCTTTGTTTTTGTTTTAGTATTGTTTCTTACATAATATTTGTAAGGGTTTCTATAGGACTTGACGTATAGTAGTCACTATATAAATACTATTTATTGTTGGTGTTGTTCCTGTTATTTTCCCTTGGTAATTTTGGATCAATTTTTTGATAGTATTTTTATTTTCCCCCAGTTACATATTGTGAAAATTATAGCATTTATTTTCACAAGATTTTGAGTTTCAAATTTTTCTCCCTCCATCCCCCCCTCTGAAAATAGTAGCAATTTATATAGTTTATATATGTGTTATCACATAAAATTTATTTCCATATTGGCCTCAGTTGTGGAAAAAGAAATAGATCAAAAGGAAAAAGTAATCACAAAGAAGAATAAAAATTTGTAAAAATATTCTTGAATTTGCTTTCAAAGTACATCAGTTCTTTATCTGGATGCAGATAGCATTTTTCTTCTTGTGTCCTTTTACTGGTCTTGGATGTTTGCATTGCTGAGAAGAGCTAGGTCATTCATAGTTTATCATCATCCAACATTCCTGATCTTATGTACATTGTTTTCATGCTTCTGCTCATTCAATTGCTTGTACAAGTCTTTCCAGGTTTTTTCCTTAAAAAAATGCCTGTTCACTATTTCTTATTACACATGAATATTCCAATACATTTATTTTTCACAGTTTGTTCAGTCATTCCCCAACTGATAGGCATTCCCTCAATTTGTATTTTGCTAATATGAAAACCATTGTTTTAAATATCATGACTCATGTAAGTCCTTTTCTCTTTTTTATGATCACTTTGGGATATAGACCTAGCAGAGGTATTGCTGAGTCAAAGGCTATGCCCAATTTGCTTGCCCTTTGGGCATAGTTCATAATTACCCCAGAATAGATCAGTTCACATGTTGATTAATTAATGGTAATATTATTATTTACTATATTTCAGTTGATCCTCCCAACAATCTTGAGAGATAGGTATTAATATTATCCCCTTTTCTCAAGTGAGGGAACTGAAACTGAAAAAAAGTTAAGTGATTAGCTTTAAGTCAGATTAAGGTCAGAACTTTTTCTGAGGTAGCATTTGAACTCAGTTCATTACGCATTTAGTTGCCTAATATAAAGACTTTTAAGAACTCATGAAGGGTGAAATTATGCAGAATCATAAAAACAATATACACAATTATTATAACAATGTACACAGAAGAAACAACAAAATGAAATTGAACTTCCATAATTGTAATGGCCAGGGTTGATTTTGGAGAACAGACATGAAAATGAATATTTTTGTTTTCATTGAAGAGATTACAATGGCTAGGGAAATTGGAAAGGGACAAAAGGACTCTGGGTATAGAATGTTTCATATGCTCTTACACAGTGTCAGTGTGATAGTTGGTTTTACTGGATTGCATTTGAGAACATTTGTTACATAGAACTTTTCTGGACAGGGGATACAGAGAGTATATATCTGGAAAGAATTGTTACGAAAGCAAAAAGCACCCATAAAACTTGAAAAAAATGATTATCCAAGCTACGTTTAGTAGATCCTTCCACTAGTCCCCCGCTCTTCCTGGCTTCAATATTCATATTCCTTTTTCTGCCAGTCATGAAGTCTCACACAAGGTTCTTTCAGTCAGGACAGTCAACATAGAAGGCATGACTCAGTTAATGAAGAAAGTAGAATTAGTTAGTGGAGTCCCGGTGATGGATACTTTATCAATGCTGATTTGTTCACTCTGGTTTCCAACCTGATTTCTATCATAATACCTTTTTTTAAAGTTTTTCTTTTTTTTTAATTTATTTAGGGCAATGGGGTTAAGTGACTTACCCAAGGTCACATAACTAGGCAATTATTAAGTGTAGGAGGTCAAATTTGAACTCAGGTCCTCCTGACTCTATCCACTGTACCAACTAGTTGTCCTGTGTTTTTTTAAATGAGTTTCCTTGATGCCATCCCACGATCTTTGGAAAATGCACAGGATTGCCTTTTTCATTTAGGATTTTTGGTGGATTTTTCTCCACCACAAAATATTTTTTTAAAGTTATGAAATTTTAAAATATGTTCATTTTTTCTTTTATATGTATATATTTGGATTCTAGCAGTCTTTCTCCTTTTCATTTTTTTGTCTTTTATCCTTTTTATTTTTTTCTGGTAAATTGTCTCTGACTTCCCTTCCCTTCCTTCTAATGTGACCTGGTTTTACATGCACAAACCTCAGAAACTGAGAATTCTCATACTCCTCCAGTTTGGGAATGAGGAATTTTGAATTGACCCCTTCCTCCTTTAATTTTAACTCTGAGGAGAGAAAACAAACTCCAGAAAGGTTTTTTGGATCCTTCTTTGCTGATCATAGGAGCTCCTTCCCCTCTCACCAAATCTAAGCTCCCACCAGCAGTTACATTTGCTTTCTTTTAAGTGACAAGGGAGCATCACTGTCTTGTGGACAGTAGTTTCTTGGGGGGGTCACCTCAGACTAAAACTCTGCTAAGGAGGGACATAGAGTGGGCTCTACAATGAGAACCTTTACCACAAGCCTATAACAAATGTTGTGCCTATTAGATATAGTGGGTTAAGGACTAGGGCAGGGACTTCTCTTATTTCTTTGAATTTCTACCACATGCATAGTTTCTTTGTTATCTTGTGGATTCAGCTGTGATCATTACAGATTTGGCACTTGTTTTCTTCTGCAGGGTCTGTGAAGTTGAAAAAGTTATGATGAAAACAATTACTTGGACATTTTGCCAATTATGTCTGGGATGCTTCTTCAAAAGAACAAAGGTCTGGTTTTCTCTGTGTCTAGTTAACAGTTTATGCCTCCCCTGGAAGCTGTAAACAGCTAAATGTGTTGGGTTTTCTATCAGAGAAATCATAATTTATTTACAGTCTTTGTCTATTAGCAAAATATAAAAAAAAGAAACCCAGGTGTATCATTTTTGAGTCCAATTACCTGGATTAAGGTTGTGGTTCAATCACTGACTTACCAGCTGACTGATGAAACTAGTTACCTCTCTGAGCCTCAGTTTCCTCTTAAGAATGAACTAGAGATTTTTAACTTTCTTTGAGTTATACCTGGTCACTTTAGACAGTTTGGTGAGGGCTATGGATCCCTTCTCAGAATATTGTTTCTTTAGCCAAGGCCTTCAAAATATCTCCCCTTTGTAGTCTTACTTCCCCTCTATCATTTTGACCAGAGAATTGAGAGGATGGAGGGGAATAGTATGAAATAAGAATATATAAAGGTGCCAGATTTTGGAGGGCTTTGACTACAAGTCTAGGGAAATATAATATTCCAGATACCTTTTCAGGGTATTTATGAGCTAGAAGGATCTTTTGAAGCAATATTAGTATTGGCTTAGCAAAATGGCTTTCTAACACTATAGTGCATTTCATGAGTATGTATATTGGGAAGAGTACAAGAGAGAAGAGTATAGGTTTCAATCCTCCTTCTATATTTATGGAATATGTAATCTTGAGTAACTCTGCTCTCCATTTTAAATGAATTTCCTTTCAGTTCTGAATTCTATGAGTTATTTCTCTCTTGTCTTTCTCTTCATTATTTCTTCTTCTGACTCAGGTTCTTTTTGCCAGAGTTTTTTTCCCATCAATTTCTCTAGGAGAGTTTGTTGTGCTTATCTTCCTATGATGCAACCCTATGAGGCACATTTAGAGAAGGTTTTGAGAGTCTGAAGATGGATGAGAAATGGTCCCCACTTAGCCCTGAAGATCTCTTATGATATTTGTTACACTGCCAATCTCAGAGGATAGGGTGGCAGGGTTGTAGAAGATGAGGATGAGTACTTCTCTTGACAAATTTCATCTCCATTAGAATTTAATTTAGATTTAATAAAATGTTTAATGAATCTTAAGTAAACCTAAATTGAAATTAAAAACATTTTTAACGAGGTCTAACAGTGATGTGAGAACTCACACAAATTCCATTTCAATAAATATTTTCCTAATAACAAATAACCATTTCATTAACAAGAAAAAATGCTGTCATTAAGCCTAAATTAAATTAAATTATATGCAATTTGCTTGCCTAGTTAACAGTACATGTTAATGAAAATATGTATGTATAATGTTTCTTTTTTTTTAACACATCCCGCTTTCTCAGCAGAGCAACCCTTGATCAGAGAATTTGCAAAGCTGCTCCATAGATCTCATAAGATCCAGATGGTTTGGAAATGACTACTTCGATGCCTTGTCTGTTGTGTAAACCCAGGTCTAGGCAGCAACAGCTGAAATCTGTACAGACAGGAAAGAGACCAAGATGTATCAGACTCCGATGGGGCTCCCAGAAAGGCAATAGTCAGAATGGTCTCAGACAAAAATGGACAGAGCACTAGCCTGGTTGTCAGGACACCTGACTTCTAGACTCTGCCCTACCACTAACCTGCTTGCAAATGGGAGCAAGTCCCTGAAAATCAGTTTTCAAAGACCAAATGGTAACTAAGGACCTTCCACATCTGACATTCAATTTTCTTTGTACTATGATAACTTTTAAGTGAGTTACTCAGGCAGGAAAAGAAAGAAACTTTTAGGTCTTTGCCTCTTCTAATTCATCACAAACATTTTGCCTAAAGAATTTTCCTAAAATATCACTGTCACAATCATTCCCTTGTTCAAGAATCGTCCATGATTTTCCATTGACTACCTTATATAGTCTAAACTTCTCTGGCACTTTTCCACATCTCTATATAATAAGTACATGGGAGAGACAAAAATATAATTTTGAAAAACTCTAATGTAGAAAGAGCAATACCATCTAAATGAGAAAAAGAGGTATGAGGGATGGCTTTATGGAGGAGGTTTAGCCAATTGCTAATTCTTTGGCTGATCAGAGAGAAAACAAGGGGACTAAAGGACAATAAGCAAAGCTGAAAAACCATTGTTGCCCAAATTATAAGGAATATAGAAAGAATGTTCTTGTGATTAATTTCCACTTCTCTCTCCACTGAATCCAACCTGATTGTTTTTAGTACTGAGGCCCTAGCAAAACTTTTCAGGTACTTAACTTAGTTAACCATAGGGCTTCTTTGATATATTCCATCTCTGTTTTTTCTTTGCAGCCTGGCTGTTTGGTTTAAACTTTTCTCTCTCCTCTGAATCACTAACAGATTAGCATTAGGGCTACTAGTTTTAGATTTCCATTCATGCAGGATTGAAAATGCCAAATTTAGTTTAAAGTAATTGGACCAACATTATACAGTTGTATACTAAAGTGAAATTTAATTCAACCCAGAAAGGGGATAATAATTTATTCTCCTATTTCTCTCTTCTATAAGATATATGATATTCTAACAACATCAAATGAGTCATCAGACATTTACTCCTACATATAGAGGACACCCTTATCTGCACATGCACACACACATATACCCATACATAACTATTAACTCAGAAAGAATTCCCTATATAACTTTCCCTATGTGTTATCTAGCTTTCATTTGAAAATCTCTGGCAATTCAGAAATTGCTATCTCCTGTTGCAATAATTCTCACTTTCAGGTATTTCTGTTGTTAAAAATTCTTTTGTTCTCTCAAGTCAAAATACATCTTTATGCTATATATCCACTCATTGTTTCTAGTTCTCTGTGAAATTAAGAAGAGTAACTATAAGGGGCAGTTAGGTGCCTCAGTGTAGAGCACCAGTCCTAGAGCCAGGAGGACTTGAGTTTAAATGTGGCTTCAGACACTTAATAATTTCCTAGCTGTTGTAACCTTAGGCAAGTCACTTAATCCCACTTCCTTGCAAAAACAAACAAACAAAAAAAGAGTAACCATAGTTCTTCCTTATAATTCAATGACCTGCCAAATATTTGTGCCACAGGAAGAGATTAGGTAAAGCATAATTTCTTGGGTTGGGAGATCTCCCAAGGAAATGGGGATGAGTGATGGGTTCTGGCTTTACTCTGTAAGATGTTTGTTCTGGTCCCCTGATAAAGGAGAAAAGTCTTGTTGAAGAATATACACCTTTCTGAGATGAGAAAGAAAATCTTCATTGGTTCCTGTATTTGAGTAGGTGTCTTGAAAAGGAACTGAAAGATAGGATGGATAAACTCTATTTGAGATATAAAGGTATGGAAATGAACTCAGAAGTTTACAAAAAGATGAATGTTGAAAACTCACTTTGCATGTAATTGAAAAAATAACATTCAAAAAAGAAGAAAATTATGGAAATAATTTCTCTTTGATGGCTTTTTAATTTAGGGTTTTTTTCCAGTACTTTTTCTTGAGTGGGTTTCCAGCAAGATGAGAAGTGATTTCATTATCTTCCCTCCAGAAGTGATTGGGGGGAAACAAGAATATGGCAACATAACATGAGATTTCCTTGGTAAATCTAAAATGGAACCTTAAGTATTTGACTGCTTTTTCCCCCTCTTTCTATTTCCCTCTTATAACATGAGCCATTTTCTTTCACTGATCCTCAGGTGACATGGGCTCCAATCTCATCAACTGGTCACCTTTTCTTACACTCATGCAGCTGATTTTACTCAACTGAAATAGGATTTTATGTTTATCTCCATTAAACTTGATCTTGTTAGCCTGTCCATCATTTGAATTTACTGAGATTTTTCTGAAGCACAATTCTGTCATCTGTAAAATACCATCTGAAAATCTAATGGACAGTCACCTATGCCTTTATTAAAGAAATCATAGGCAATATGGAATCATTGAAATTTTTGAGCAAAAGTGTGACCAGATGTACACATAGAAAATGAGATAAATTATAGATTCTTTACCAGTATAACCAAATGGGCACTTCACAAACCAAATAATAGTTTCTTTCTGAATAAGAGAAAAATCTCTTTATCTTTTAAATGTGATTTAGAGTGACATGTACAGTAGGGCCTGTCAGGTTGGATGAAATTACTCTTGGTTCAGTGTCAATAAGTTGTAATCAAGTCCTTTGTCTCAGCCATGTATCACACTCAAATCTACCATTGGATATTGAAGCATCAGTGAGCAATATGGATTAGAAAGCTGGCTCAACAATGTCAGAAAAGTATGTATGGAGAAGACAATTGCTCTTGTTCTAAGACCAATCTGCCTGGGGAAATATAATAAATCCTGTATGAATGAGTGCATATACATGTACAAGTCAGTGTGCATAACATTTGGCAAAGTCTTTTGCCAATATCCCTGTAGACAGGATGTAGAGAGGCAGGTTGAATTAAAAGTAGCAATTAATGAATCTGTGTCAATGTGGAAGGAAGTCTCTAGTGACAGGTGTAAGGATCTGCCCTTGTCCCTGTCTTGTCTGACATTTTTATCAATGACTTAGGCAAAGACTGCTCATCAAATTTTCAGATGACATAAAGTCATTTGTAGTCAGAAAGCCTGATTCTGCTATTTGCTACCTGTGTAACCTTGGGCAATTGAAATGAAGTCAAGTCTTTATTAATCACTTATTATGTGCCCAACACCTCATTGTGGGGGAAATCACTAAGCCTCTTTGAGACTCAGTTTCCTCATCTATAAAAAGATCATTTCAACCAGATAATTTTTAAGGTCCCTATTCTAACTAAATCTAGAATTCAAAGAGTTTGGATAGAGATCTGTCTGCAGATATCATCCTTAATCTTCTTGTGCTAAGGGTTTTACAGAAATCATCCTCTTCCACCAAATTATTTTTGACTGATTATATCATTTTCAGCCTAAATTTTTAACATTTTTATCATTAGAAATTAATTGTTTGCATAACAATCTAGCCCTTGAAAGTTTACTAAAATTTCCTGTAATACTGTCCCAAAGCCAATTAACAGTCTTCACTCTTCATTGATGGTCCCCTTGCCCTGTGTGAGGAGTGAAGGAAGAAGTGAGAAGAATTCTTCAAGGTCTTCTTCAGCTGCTCTTGGATACTCTTGAAAACTCTTCAAAATTCAAGTCATCTTTAAATTCTGCAGAAATTTCTAGTAATCTGACTGCCAGTTTCAAGAGAGAGACACACCCTACTTCAAGTGACTGAAGGCTCATGCTTCCTCATGATCCTATCCCCAGCTTGCAACACTAGAACTCCTTCTCTTGGTTAAGTTAATTTACCTTGTTCCAAATGGAAAAGTTTCTTTACTCTGCATTTTTATGCATATATATATATATATATATATATATATATATACCTCCTCTGATTTCTATTTTGCTACTGATTTGGATAAATGGGTTTTCTTTCCTATGTGCTATGTGTGTTCATTGTGAAACTAGTTGTTAGTTGAGAAAGGGGTTAACACTTGAATATAGAGATATAGAGTTTAGGGTTCTTCCCCTCAGAATTGACAAAGTAATCAAAAATTAGATTGAATTCAAATATATCCTCCAGTCGAACAATATTTAATAGAGCAGATGGACATAATTCTAGCCTAGGATCCCCTTTCTCTGAGAAAAGTAGATTAGCCTCTGGCTCCCACTTCTTGCTTCCCCTCCTGGAGGGAGTGAAAGTCTCCCTTGGAGAAGAATAAGCATTCTGCCTATATTCAAGCCACATAAAGATACTCCCATACATTCAGGGAAACAGCTACTCATCACAAGTGAAGGCTTTGTCACACAGGGACCTGACTACATATAGTGTCTTTCTCATTACACAACTATCAGTTAAAGGTTCTGCCTCCAGGACTTTTCAAAGTTATCATGGCAAAGTTCTTAAGGCTTACAAATAACTGCTGATTTACTTACTTTTGTTATCTCTTCTTACTTAAATTACAGGCAATGTTCCATTTACTTTTGTAGTTATTTTCTTTAAATGTATGAAATGGCCATTAAGTGTTTCTCCCCAACTTTGGCAAGGGCAATTCAGCCATAACAAATATACACGCTAAACTGATATGCAAATGCTATGAACCTTTTTTTCTGTTTCTTAATCTTGCCTTCGGCTCAATCTATTTTTCATCCTTATCATGACCCCCAATTCTTCTATCCCCAAGAACTTTCTGGGTAATTGCTCTTCTTCTGACAACACTCCTCCCTTCCCACTCTCAAGTGAACCACTTCAACTGTAGACTAGCCTCTTCTCTTCAATCATCTCCTTTTCCTATCTTTGCCAAATTCCAGTCTTTGTTTACTCAATTCCTACTCCACCCTCATCCCCAACTCCTCTTTCATTACTAAACTGTACTGGAGAAAATTGTGAAATCCTGTTGGCTGGGAACACTATAAATTTATACCAATTAATCGCAATTGGGCCCTCACTCCTGCAAGAGATTCCTTCTGTGTCTCCATATTGTTTCCTTCTCTGATTGACTCACCAAACAAGCTGTTCCTAACTACTTTTTCATTCTTATGTCACTAAGTCATATGTACATAGGTACCCCACTGCATCTCTCAGTTCAGTATCACAATTTATATTTGACAGCAAAAATTTAGTCTTTTACTTGAGATCTTCATTTTGGGGCTTCTTTCTCATCTCAAATTCCTCTACATCAGATCTTACCATCTTCTTGATGTAATTATCCAATAATGAGTTAACCCATCTATTTGCAAAAGGCAGCTTCTCTTCATGAACTCTTGATGCCATTTCTTCACCTCTTCTCAAGGATTTTACCCCCAGCACCATCCCTGCTGTATATTTAATTTTTAAGTTATCCCTACCTGGAGTTTCTACAAAAATATCACATTTTTCCCCCATTCTTAAATAAACTTCATTGATTCTACCATGCCTACCAGGTAGTGCCATAACTCCCCTTGGCTTGTCAGCTAAATTTTTAAAAAAAATCTATTCTGGGTGTCTCCAGTTCTTTCCTTTCTCTCTCAGTAACCCCTGTTCAGTTTGATGTTTAACTTTATGATTTAGCTGAAACTGTTATCTCCAAAGTCATCATTGATTTCTTAATTATCAAATTAAACAGCTCCCTAATCTTCTTGCCTTCTCTATACTATTTAACACTCTTTATTGGGTTTTCCAGATTCTGTTCTATTTCTTTCTTCTCCTGACTGGTTCTCTTTTTCTGTCTTTATTGGCTTTTTGATTCATGTAATGTCCACTGCCTATGACTCTCTCCTCATCCCTCTTCTCTTTTCTGTCTATGTTCTCTTTACTTATTAGCTCCTAAGGGTAGAATTATCATCTACAATATAATATAAACTGATCTAAATTTCCTAATCTATTTATCCACCCCAATTGTCATTTCTGAGTTCAGTCCTGCATCGCTAGGTGCTCCTGGCCATTTTAAACTGGATGACCTGCAGACATCTCAAGTCCAGCATATCCAAAACAAAATTCATTCTCTTTCTCTCTACATCTTTCCCTCTTCCAAGCTTCCCTATTCCAGTCAAAGGCACTATCATCCTTCTAGGCATCCAGGTTTGCAACCCTGGTTTCACTTTTAAATCCTTTATTTTGCTCATCCCATGGCATCATCTCTCACATATATCCCCTAATTTTGACCTTCATCACCTTTCATCTTCTGTTATCATAGTCATTTTTCCAAGGTATGATTTTTCTCTCTTCTGGTGAAAAACAAAACCATGCATCTTCAGTTATTTTAATCTTTTTTAAGATGTCCCTATTTCCACTAGCTATCTTCCCTTCACTCTTGATCTCCATCTCTCATTTGATATCTCTTTCCCTTTGGAGTTTTGCATATTAGTTCCCTTTGCTTTTCTATTTTTATCTGTTTATTTAATTCTTTCTCTCTTTTTCTCCCAATCAGTCCAATAAATTCATTCTTCCTCCCCCTTAAACTAAATCTATTTATTAGTGTTTTTTAAATTCAGAAATGAAATGTGTCCCTTTTCAGAGAGTGTTTTTCTCACTCTCTTCCTTAATGTTCCTCTTTCTGTCTACACTCTCATTTTCTGCTTCAATTCTCCTATACCTCTCTACTCTGTATTCCATAAGGGGTCAAAACTTTAGAGCTGTTCATTCTAGGTTCTCTCTTCTAATGAATTTTTGTCACTTTCTTATAGAGTTTGCTCTATTGACTCTTCAATTGTACTTTATTCCCTGACCCTCCCCCACCAATTCTTTAGGTCACAGAGAGGATACTGCTCAATGACATGATCTCCCATCTTGATGATTATGCATCCTACCATTAATCTATATGCTCCCCAGGTCACCTCATTTTCCCATTTGACTCAAAATATCTTCCTTGAATTTACATTCCATTTCCTCAGATGTCAGTTGTCCCCCTCAGTTTCAACTTTCTTCTTCCCCAAGGGAGGAAAAAATATTATTTTCATGAACCAAATCCTCACAACCACCAGTACATTGTTGCCATCTCCCTTCACAAAACATCTCATCATCCATAGTATTCATCTGTAGAATCTTCTCCTACCACCAAAACAAGTTCTCCTTTTCCTCCCTAACCCTTTATAAATCTTTCCCCTTTCAATTCTTCATCCAATCCCCTAAGGGGATTCTTCCTGAGAAAGCAGAGGGATGACTTTTTTCCTCATTGATAACCCTCACTTTCAGCCAGGAATATCACACAATCCCCTCTATTCTCTTCTTCCCCTCCCCCTTCCATATATACTCCAATTTTGTAATGTAGTTCTACAAAAGAAAAAAACACCCCACTCAGATTCACTTGTAGACGGGTATTGGGAGGTTCCATTTGTAATGATCCAGTCTCTTACTCTACCATTACTACTATCTAATTTTCACCTTCATTCCTATCTCCTTGTATACATTTAGAAAGAAGTTTATTTTCTCTTCTTAATTCTCTGCTACCATTTGTTGCTTATACTTTTTCCCCCTTTGGTTTTTGCAAGGCAATGGAGCTAATTGATTTGCCCAAGGTCACACAGCCATGTAATTATTAAGTGTCTGATTTGACACTCATATTTGATTTGAACTCAGGTCCTCCTGACTCCAGAGTCAGTGCCCCATCCACTGAGTCACCTAGCTGTCCCTGATAGTGTCCTAGACTGCTGCATTTGTTCATCCTTCCTGCATTTTATTATCTGAAGTAATTGAGAAATAAATGCTTTTTTTTCAGGTATGGTTTCCTTGTAAGAATATTGAATGCTTCTTTTGAAGAACCAATCTTTTTTATTTAATTTTAGTTAATCTCATATTTTCATGGTAGGATACTCTAGGTTGCATCCTGAGCTCCTCTATTCTTTGAAATAAAGTATTACATTCTCACCCATATTTTCAGGTGGGTAGTATTCAAATTTCCTTCCCATTGGATTTGAATATCTTTTTCTTGGTAAATTCCAGAACTTATTGATCCTTAATTGAATTACTAAATTTAAACCCTATGTCATGTGATTAGTAGTTTTCTTTTTATGTTTGTTCTTGTTTTTGTTTTCGGGAAGTGATCTATGCATTCTTTCAATTGTGTTGAGCATTTTCTGTGTTGCAATTCTATGCAGTTTGCTAGGATTATTTCTTGAGTTATGATACCAGGTTTTTTTTTGATTTGTCATGTTCTTCCAGAAGATCATAACCCTTAATTTGTCTCTAGGCTTCCAGTTTTGAACAGTAGTTGATCAATATGTTTTGCCTGAATAGAAAGCATGTTTAATTTTAATGTTATTGTTTTTACTTTTCTTCTTCTAGATTGTCCTTCGCTTCTGCATATTTGCATTCCATTCTATTGTTCTCTCCTTAGTTTCTTTAGTGAGACTTGTCATTGAAGTTTCAAGTTTTTCTATCATAACAATTATACCTGTTATTCAGGTCATAAATTCTGGTATCACAATTCTCATTTCTCTTTTAAACCATTAAGCAACAATATGCTGTGATCACTGGGAGGCCTGCCTAATAAAGTGTTGGATCATTTTCCATGTGATCTTCAAGTATCACAGGATCTTCTATCTCATGAAAAGTTGATTAATTTTCCTTTGTTTTTCTGTATTTATTCATAGTAGATCTTGAGGCCATATTTACTTCTGCTGTTAAAGTTTTCCTTGTTGATTTATCTGCTTAAGTTCAGGTCTCTGAGTTTCCTTCCTCCTGAGATTTTTGGTAATTTCAGACTTTTTAAAGACTACTTATGTGCCACCTTCTACAGAAAGGCTTTCCCATCCCCCACCCCATCTCCCTTCTGCAAATCCTTCCTACTGAATTTATTGCATGTATGCCAATGTATGTGTATATATTGCTTCCTCTGCAAAAATATAACTGAGAAAAGAGGCTATTTTATTTTAATTTTTTTCCCATTGTATTTTCAGCCCTTAGCTCAATGACTGGCACTTTTTTAGTGCTTCATAAGTGTCTATTGATTGTTTGGTTGATCATCTATGGAGGCAATAGACTTCTTGGATATTTTGATAAGTCTCTTTTGGTTTTAATTGGAGCAAGTAATCCCTCCAACATTATAGATTGCAACTTACTAAGGTCTTAATAGATAGTTTCTTTTGGTCAAAGATGTCTTCTGATGACCAGTTCTCCAGTGATGAGTTTTCTCGAATTTGCTTGGGCTAATCTTAGATAATTAACACAACAAATGATCATTATTAGAAACAATTATTACTAGAAATCTTTTCCATTTTGTAGGATTTTTTTAGAATCTGAGCTTTTCTGGCATAAGGTCACCAAATTTGATTTTAAAGAAATGACATTCTCTATAGTTGTGGAGAACTTGAGAATGAGACAAGTCATATAGTATCAGGTTTAGTCCACGTGTTGATTAGTAAAGCAAAATGATTTTTCTTTCTCAATGTTGAGGAATATTTCTTTTTGGAAGGAGAGTGACTAGAATATATAGATTATATTTTTTTTAAGAAGAATAGGTAATAGAATATAATCTCACTAATACTAGGAAATTCCAATTAAAGAAAATCCCTCCGTCAATGTAAATTAGTTTCTTTTTTATAGTGTATAGAGTAGCCTAGGTCACCAAGGGGTTAAATGACTTGCCTAGGATCACAGCATTATGGGTCTGAGGCAGGACTTGAACCCAGGTCTTCCTGTTTAACTAAATATATACGTGTGTACATATATGTATATATATGCATGTGTGTATATATAAATATCTGCAAATACAAGCCTGTATATACATTCATCCATGTGTTAACATGAATGATATGTGTGTAAGTGACCCAGAATCCAAGAATTTATTACATCATCATAGGCATGGGGTTTATTGAGTTACCATGTGGATGTCTCCAGTAAAGTAGGGTTCACCATCCCCCAAGCAGCTCATTTCACTTTTGAATAGATATAATCCTTAGGAAGTTGTTTTTGTTTGCCTTCCTTATTCAAGCCTGAATTTACCTTGATTGAGCTTTTACCAATTACTCCTAGTTAATAGCAATCAAAGCTAAAACCACACAATCTGATAAATAGTTGGAGGGGGGGGAGATTATTTCCATTTGCATTTTTCTTGGCAAAACTACTGGAGTGGCTTGTCATTTTTTTCTCCTGCTCATTTTACAGATGAGGACACTGAGGCAAACAGGGTTTTGATTAGCCCAGGGTCACACAACTAGGACATGACTGATGTTAGATTTGAATTCATGAAAATAAGTCTTTCTGAATCCAATCTCAGTGTTTGATACATTGTGCTACCTTGGCTACCCAGACAAGTAAATAGACAGACACACAGACAGGTGACAGATATAAATAGACAGACAGATCAATAGATGAATAAGTGAATCAATGGATGAATAAAATATTTTGGAATGGGTTACATACTATTAGTCTTATTCCTATCTGTGCCTTGCTCATTAATAAACAGCAAGTCTTGCTGCCTAAGAAAAGTAGGAAAGGAAACTTTAGTGTTTTTAAAGAGCATTTCAGATGTTTAGGTATTGTGATTCTCTAACATCTGTATTTTTATTTAGTTCTTTCAGAAATGTGATTAGGGGATATCATGTGATCTTGCTCAAAGCAAACACCTGTAGTTAGAATTAGGACCTTTGAAACTATGACTATTCATTTTCCCAGGATTTATAAAGCACATGGGGGTGGCAAGTTTTGGGGGGGAATTTCTGGCAATCACATTAGTAGTCTTATCAAGACTGCTCCAGATCTGAACCATCTTCCTGTCTGTAAATTAAAAAGAAAAAAAGAAGAAAAAGTTGGGCCAACTCCAACAGGGAAAAGGCCTAATATAACAGTGAGCATTTCCTGCTACAGTCCCAAGCCTCCACTCTGCAGTCAGACTGGCAGATGCAAGTTGAGGTCAGAAATCCTCCTGTAATTCTGAATCTGACTACTACTTAGCAGGGGGCAAGATGCCCATAGGCACACCTTTGGCAGCACCCATTAGTTGAATTTCTATGGGATAATCTATGACTTTGGGCACCATGGCAGTCCCAAATTGGAAAAGTACCCCAGACATTGAATTTGTAGCTCAATATTTCTCTAATAATTCCAGAGGCCTGGAAGTTTAAGATGAAAGAATAACTAGCAATTTTATAACACTCTAAGATTTTCAAAATGCTTTGCATATATTATTTCTTTTGATCCTTATGGTCATTCTATGGGGTGGATTCAGTTATCATCTCCATTTTAAAGATGGGAAAACTGAGATAGAAAGCAAGGTTAAAGTGACTTGTCCAGGATCACAAAGCTAATAAGTCTCAGAGGGAAGATTTGAACCTAAGCCTTCCTGACAAGTCCAGTTCTCTTTCTATTAAATATACAAAGGGTTGATTTGAATGATAGCCTAGAAGTTCACCAGGTTTGAAAAATCTCACTTTCTAAAAGCCTCTTGTTCACACCACTAAGAATCAGGATCTAAACAGTCTCAAAGGACTTATGATTAAAATTTTCTATCCACCTCCAGAGAGAACTGATGAATAGAGTATAGAATGAAGCTTAATTTTTTTCACTTTATTTTTCTTGGGGTTTTTTAATGTGTTTTCTTTTTCAGCATGGCTAATGTAGAAATATGTTTTGCATGATTTCACACATCTAATTGATATCATATTGCTTGCCTTCTAAAGGGGTGGGGGAGAGGCAGAAGGGAGGGAATTCAAAACTCAAAAGTTTTTTTTACAATTTTTATTTAAGGCAATGGGATTAAGTTATTAGCCCAAGGTTACACAGCTAGGCAATTATTAAGTGCCTGAAATTTAATTTGAACTCAGGTCCTCCTGACTCCAGGACCAGTGCTTTATCCACTATGCGCCCTAGCTGCCACTAAAAAAGAATTTTTAATGAATATTTAAAAATAAAACTGGAAAATTTTTAATGAAATAAATACAAATATATTTTTAAAATAATCAGGATCTAAGGTACCTCTACAAAAAATATATTGATGACAGGATTTTTGGCATCAATTATCTTAGTAGATTGGAGAACCAAGGACAGGAAAATTTTTCTAAACGAAACCCAGACTCTATCTGAAACTAGTCATGACACCAAAGCTAGAATGAAGACAGAACATTAAGGATTTTAACCCCACAATGCCTGAAGACCAAATATGTTCTGGTGCACTCCTTACCCCTCACCCAGGATACTTCTTGGGGGTACTGCTCATCTTAGTCATTGCTTCAAGGTTCCAACAATCATGTTTCCTTCATTACAGGGATTCAAGTATCCTATATCCATTGACCTACTCAATAGATTAACTTTTATAGAGGACAGACATTCCTTTAATTTAAGACCTAGGACAGACATATACCACCTCAACTGGGGGGGGGGCGAGGAATTAGGTTTCATAGCTTCCTTAGCATAATTAGGTTCATTTCCTCCTTAGCATAATTTTATCAGGTTGTAAGCCCCAAATGTCCCTGAGCTCTCATCCCAGCACCCTACTGAGTTGGGAGCAACATCTGACCTGGCTGGCTCTGAGGTATCTACAGCTCAAGATTCCAGGTTAGGAGACTTGGTCACTTGTGCCCCAAAATGAAACAGATAGACAAAGTAGATCAAACCTCCAATACCATTTGAGAATGCACAAGTTCTTCTCTCAGAAGCAGATCTTCACTGTTCTCTATGTGAGTAGCAATTACACCACAAGTCAGGAAGGCCTGAGTTCAAATTCCACTTGAGACACTGAAGTATGACCTTGGGAAAACCATTTAACCTCAGTTTCCTCTATTGTAAAATATGTAGCAAATTGTAAATTGTAAAATTTTGTAAAAAATTGTAAAATAATAGCACATAACATACTATTTCAATGAGAATCAAAAGAGATAATATTTATAAAGCACTTATCATCATCATCATCATCATTATTATTATTATTATTATTATTATTATTATTATTATCTTAGGTGGTCTGGACTTGCAAATTTTTATTACACTTGGAAGGCAGACACCCCTGCAAAATTTTTGTGCCTTTTCCTGGAGACTAAGGAGACAGACAGTGTGATAGCCCAGTGTCAAATCATTGCTCTGAGAACCATTTTCCTGAGGTTTAGCCATCTTGGGCTGCAGCTTTCCCAGAGCAGTGGGTGAACTCCCCGACTCTGCTGAATCTGATGACTCAGCGCCCCTAGACTGCCTAACTCAGCAACCGCAACAGTTGGCTGTACCCTGGGTTTTGAAGGAAACCGGGCACCTGGATTAACAAACACATGAAGATCAGCAGCTGAGGCTTTTGGGAAATGAGCAGGAGGCATAAGACAGATGGAGAGTTTAAATGTCTGTTTGTTTTTCACCTAAAGTCCAAATCCAATCACACAAACAAGCCTGTGAAATGCTCACAAGCTATAACTAAATAGTCCTTGTGTCACTCTCCTTATCTATGAAGTAAAATATTCTATTTGGAGGGTCAGAGAGCTGTGTGGAGGAGAACTCCAGTGGACAAGACCACCAGCTCACCATGACTGTCTTTGAGGCCTCTGGAGATAGGAATGAATAATTGGCAAAGGAGCTGAAGAGGTTCTGTGGCCACAGTCAATTGGATTGGTACTTAACAGACCTTTCTTCTGTCTCTTCCTGCTCTCTCCTCTTTTTCCACCTTCCCCACAGAGACTGTTAATCACATTAGATTTTAGGATTCACACTTGACAGTTTAAGTTGTTGTGCCTTTCAATTATATTTCAGGATTTGGGAACCTGTTTTACACATAACAAGAGGGTAAGTGGACAGGGTCAACCCTCTGATTGGTGGTGTATGTCTATTGTACACAAGGCCAACACAATCTTTTGGTCAATACTTCATTGAATACTTTGTACACTTGACAGAAGATAGATACCTATCACAAGTTTAGATGGCTATTGATGAAAACTAGGTGTCTCTTATTCCAAGTAAACTCAGGATATAGAATTGAAAAAGAGAGCTGCCAGTGATAAAGCACCGAAGATTTGGAAAACCTTTGTATACATCATCTCATTTAATTTTCAGCACAACCCTGGGATAATTATTCTATTATTCTCCCCATTTTACAGAGAAAAAAGTAGATTTCAGAGATAACAAGAGAGTGCATGTGCCCAATAGTCAATTAAGTATTAAGGCAGGATTCAAAAGAGGGCATTCCTGACCCCCTATCCAACTCTTTTCCCCTTACACTTCATTAACAAACTTCAAGTCTTCATAAAGTAGGTCAGCTATTGATTAAACTTAAGAGAATTTCAAGTAGAAGTACATCAAATTATTGGGTGAACAAATGGATGAGTTCTGTTCCCAATTGTAAATTTCAACAATGTCTAGCATACCAAGAAGCTGGACACCATCTTTGGATTCCGTCCCCATCAAAACTTTTCATCTCAATTTATTGAGCACTTTCTCCCATGAAAATGCATTTCCAATTTTATAATGGAGTTCAAGAGACAAATCAGACAGTAGAAAAACCAGTATTACTTTCTTGTAAGTAGTAGACATTTATCAAATGTCTATGGAACTGAGAAAAGTGTCAGCTAAATGGTTTTGTGGATAGAGCTCTGGGCCTGGAGACATAAAGATTTGAAAGATCTGAATTCAAATCTGTCCTCAGACAGTATGACTCTGGGCAAGTCACTTAACACTGTTTGCCTCAGTTTACATACCTGTAAAATGAGTTGGAAGAAGGAAATGGCAAATTTTAGTATCATTTCCAAAAAAATCCCAAACAGCATTATGAAGAGTCAGACACAACTAGAAAGACTAGACAACAGTAACAAAAACAACCTGGGATTGAATTGGAAAACATCTATTCCTTGCAACAAGAAATACCTGTCTATTCTAATCTTTAAAAGAAGGGACTGAAAGTTCTATATCATTGTAAAGATCCACTTCCTCTAAAGACAGAGGACAAAAGCCATTTCTATAGGATGAAGTAGAAAGTATTGATTTCACTGGACTAGAGAATGTCAGTATTATATACAGTATCTGACACTATTGGTGCTCAGCAGATAGTATTGTTCAATAGTAATAAATAATAATTATAGATGGGAATTGCCTCAAGTGAGGCTACAGGATCCTTTCTTCACAAATAATCAAAACTGGAGGCTCTACAAGACTTTCTCTTCTATGTTTCTTAGTAACCCCTACAGAAGATTTTTTGGTTTTCTTTTGCCATGCAGGATAGTTATTTATTTGCCTTTCCTGTAGTGCATTTATTTCATTGGTCTCATCTGATTTTGTTTCTGAATGAAGGCACTGTGAAGGTTCTGATGCCCTAGGGTGACCATAATTACTTGCCACATCATGAATGTTAAACTTTTTCCTGGATTCCTCCAGGAGCAAATGCACCATGTATGCCAGTGGCAGCCTGCTGGATCTGGAAACAGAGCACCAGAATTTGCATTGTAATCCTTTTACTAGACCCCAATAGATGTCACTTCCCCAATCCTAGCCGTAATTTCCAAAATGGAGTACTACTGAATCATCAAATGGGATAATATATTTCAAATGATTTGCCAATCTTTTAGCCTTTATATAAATATAACCTATTATTGATATTTCTAAATCCTCCTCTATCTTCAAATCTTATGTTTCAAAACTCAGAAGTGTTTAGTGAGATTTAGTGGAATTTTGACTCACATCCCCTAAATTTCATTTTTAATTTAATCAACACATTCCAGAATATTTGCTTAAGAATTAATGGGGTTTATGAACTAATATTGATATTACTAGATAAAAACAGGTAAGCTAAGAACAGATTTCTGAAATTTACACGTATAGGATAGAATCAGCAAAATACTCTTGAATTCCATTTGGTATTATTCCTCATAATTATTTCCTCCATTAATCAGTTTACCTTCAACCCCAAGATAAAAATAGCAACAGTATTGTGGGTTACCAATATCTTATAACTTTTTAATTATCTATCACTTGACATTGATATATCTAAACATTTTATAATATTCAATGGCATTGTTAAAGATTTCATTCTAATAAAATCAAATATCACAAAGTTACTAAGTAAGTTCTGTGTTTTTGGTGACCTGCAATGTGGAAATGAAGTATCATTCAAATATTTTCAGACCGTTAAAATATAAAAAAATAAATAAGTAGAATTGAGGAAAGGGAGGAACTATAAGTGGTAAATGGTGACAAAGGGAGTCTTTTATCAGTCAGATCCAACTTTCTCTAAAACAACATTCGCTTTGACACTAAGATGATTTTAGTTTGTCTGATCTATCAGTGTCATCTGCTTAAAAATTCTTGGCTATATGCTAGGAAATGCTAGTCATTTAGGAGCCTGGACTGGTGAGAGAAAGAAGGGGGAGAGATGAGATGAAGGGAAGGGAATGGAAAGAAAGGGAAGAGCAGGGAAGAGAAGAGGGGAGACAGAGAATCAACAGATCAATAAAAGCACTTTAGGATAATGGCCCTACCTAGAGAAGAGCAGGTCTGGACTCCAGGATAACTCCATCACTGCCAGGAAAGGTACATTTGCAGGAACAAAGAGCTTAATCCATCCTGTCAAGGCAAGGAGCCCCTGCTCCAGTCAGTATGGCCTTCTTCCACTATTCCCTAGCTCCTGATTTGACCTTTGTCCCAAGTCTACTCCTACTAATGAACACTATTGAAAGGATACTATTGTATAAATTGAACCAAGGAGGAAGAAACTTCCTATTTTTGCAAACTAATTCTAGCTTCATAAGTCTAAAAAATATAGCTCTACCTCCATGATCTTTGGTGATGCCAGAAACCCTATAGGAATTAAAAGCATAAAGAGCAGTCATTGGGATCAGGTAGACTTAGGTTCAAGTTCTACTTCTTATACATACTAGATTGTGAGTAAGTCATTTAACCTCTATTTATCCCAGAGAAATTCTCTCTGGGACAATCAATGTAGTTAAGGGAAGACCAGATTTGAGGTCAGAGGACTAGGATTAAAATTTGGACCTCTGCCTTTCACTCTGACTTTAAGCAAGCTATTTACCTTCTTATAAAACTGTAAAAATGGAAACCTGTAAAATGGAACATTGGAATCATTGATCACAAAGTTCTCTTCCTCTTCTGGATTTATGAGCCTATGATCCTGAGTTAAAGAAGCTATTTATATCAGTCAAATTTTCCTTGTTGGGAGTTCACAATCTTGATGAAATCACAGATAGGGCCCCCAAAATAAATCTCATAGTCATTAACTTTGGACTTTACTCATATCCCACAAATTACCTGAGAAGACCATATAGGATTTAAAGGAAAGTGGGAGCATGGAGGCCATTTAGTCCACTCTCATTATTCTACACAGAAGTGGAAGAGGCTTTTCCAAGCTTAGACTAATAGGAAGAAGCTGAACAATTGAACCCAGCCAGGTGTTCTGACTTGAAATCTACCATCATTTCCACTCCTCCACCCTGATTGGATCTTTCTTTTCCTCCTCTTCCACCTATTATTAAGCAGACAATCAATAAAGTAATGAAATACCTAATAGAGAGGGGGGTAGTAGTGATGGGGGAATGGCAGGGGGATAGCTGGTAAGAGATCCCAATAATCCTAAAACTGAATAATCAGATGTTCCCAGCAAAAGAATGTTTAACAAGTCTTATTGGTACATTACCCAAGTTAGTAGAGGTTGTCTGCACATCTGGCAACATTCTCAAATGCCAAATTCAATCTCTAATCAGACCTGACAAGGGGATGAATATATCCAAGGGATCTGTCCTAATGAGTCTCATGGGGGTGGCAGCACACTCCTAGAGAAAATGGAACACATCTGGAAAGAAAGGGGAAAAATTTATATTTTATTCATTGAAATTAATTTGACTGTAAATAATACTAAACCAGTTTAGGCAGTTGTATTTGGTGTTAGTTTAACTTTTCAATAGAAAAATTAAAAATAAGAAAAAAGTAAGAAATAGGGAGAGGATATTGTCCAGGGAGGTCTCCTCTGGCTATCCAGAGGATAGCATAAAGCATCATGCCCAGAAAAGGAAGAAAGCACAGAAACAAACTTTGGCCAGGTCACAATTATGATCATTCAGCAAAAGGGAGGCATAAAAGAATTAGACAACTAGAACTCTGAAGTCAATAGAACTCAGAGAATGTTAAGAGGTTGAAAGTAAGCCCTTCAGTGCTAAGGTTAAATCTTCTAAGGCAGCTTATGGAAGGAGGCAGGCAAAAGCCACACAAAATAAAAATCATGGATCAGTTATAATATGAATCTTTCTAGGGGACAATTACATAAGCTGGGTCATGGACTCAGTGCAATTCAATAATCATTTTCCAAATTCCTACTAGGTGCTAGAAACACAAAGGTATGAACAAAAGAAATAGCATGTGCACAGATAAATAGATAAATAGTATATCTGAATCTCTGGATACAGAATTGATGTTTCCAGTAAGGATAGACTATAAGAGCCTTGAGGGTCTTGACTGAGAACTAAGGCTGTAAACAAAGTCATTTACAAGGGAAACAGAATTACAGAAAATCTAAGATTTGAGGTAGAAGGGACATTGTGATAGCCAAGTACAACGTCCTTATTTTACAGATGAGGAAAAGGGGTCCAGAGAAGTTAAAGAAAGGTCTTCGTAAAAAGTGGCAGGACCAGGTTTTTTAATGCTGCTCTTTTGACTTCATATTCAATCCTCTTTCCACCATATCACACAATTCCATGGGTGGTATATGCAATCAGCCTCAATTATTTAATGTCAGGACCATGATTAGCAAGAGGTGAGAGGGGTTTTGAACCAGGAAGCTGATAGGTGGAAAAATAGAGAAGTGGTTGGAGGATGGCGTGCCTCCGCCCCAAAAGAAGATACTTTATCCCTTTAGGGATCACTATCTACAAGGTCCCTGAAGGTCTATCTCATCCCTCACCAACCCTGTTCCTCCCATAAACCTTGTGCTTGGAGGATGAAAAACAAAGGTTTCATTCTCACTTTTCTTCTTGGTATAATCACCCCAGGTTGGACTACCCTCTCTGTTCTGCCCTCTGAGCTGTCCACAGTACCATACTTTAACTTACTTTTCCCCAGATACAAATATTCTTAATTAATTCTTGACTTTATGTTAACACTTAAGAATGATTAAGAAAAAAAGAAGAATGATTAAGAAAATTACTGAGACCTGCGGAATAGAGAAAAGTAACCTCAGAGTATCTGATAGCACTGTGGAGGTGTTGATTGTGAACTACCTTGACCTTGAAGAACTTCCTAATAAGACCGAGTGTCCTTGGATTTAGAGATTTTTTGAAAAATAAATTGCCAAAATATCAAAGAGGAATCTGTATAATTATCTACTTTGCATGTTACCAGCCCACCTCTCCTTAGCAACAAAGACCCTTCTGTCCCTCC
Organism: Macrotis lagotis; assembly: GCF_037893015.1. NCBI lineage: Eukaryota > Metazoa > Chordata > Mammalia > Peramelemorphia > Peramelidae > Macrotis > Macrotis lagotis. The sequence continues at coordinate 349,568,815 of NC_133658.1, read as the reverse complement.
CCTTTTGAATTGAGGAGAAAATAACAGCTGGCCAAAATTGGAATGGACTACCCTAGGAATTAATACATTCCCTGATACCCAAACAATTAATGAGTAGAACTTCATATAAATTCTAATGGGAATAAAACTTCAAAAAAGGTAAAAAACTTCCCTGGTGAGCTGAGGTAGTCAAAGAAGTCAGCACGGAGGAGGCAAGCCTGGAGGGAGACCTTAAAGGATAATTAGGATTTAGATGGTGAATGAGAAGGGATCTAACTGTAAAGGAGAGGAAAGCTGGTTAGGAGGACAAAGGTACAAAGGCAGGAATGAGGATAGTTTGTTCAGGTAGAATTAAGAAGAGACAAAAATTTGTTTTAGATCCTTGGTAAAGTCAGGCCAAATATAAATCATAAGCAAAAGAAGAGGATATGATAAGAAAAAACACTATTAACATATTTCTATTGTGCCTTAAGACTGACAAAGTATTTTCCTCATACCAATTGTGTGAAATAGATACCCCAAAGTATTGAGCTCTCCCCTTATGAAGAGGCTGGATACCAATTTGTCAATTATACTATAGTGGAACCTCTATTCTGTTAAGGGTTGAGTTAGATTCCTGTTAAGCATCTTTCCAACTCCGAGGCTTTATTATTATGATGATATATAATCCAGGCAGTTATGTTTCAGTTATTTAAAAATCTTATTTAAATAATAACTGAAATAAACATTGCTTGATGTCTATGTAGAAGAACTAGTGAAGTTTTTGTGCCAACCAGAATAAATTCAAATGTGTTTTCACTGCCTCTGAATATTTGCCATAAAAGCAAGAATATGGCCCCTGGGTGATGGCCTTGTCTTCCTCACCTATGATTTCTTCTGGCTACTGTCTTTATTTGGATGTTAGTCAAAGAGAATCTTGTGAGCAAAATGACTGGACAGCAATTTCCTTAGAGCTTCAGTGAGAATTTGCAAGTAAAATCCATAGAATGGGTCTAGGGAATAAGACTCCCAACAATTGATGTAATAGGAATCAAAGAAATGTTGTGGGACTGAGAATTACATGTACATAATGAAAGCAAAACAATCAAGAGAATAGAAAACCTTTACTTGAGACTTTTTATCAGTTCTTGTTGACTTCCTGGATAAGTGTGATAACTCATAGCCTTAGTTTTGTATTAAAATTATGTTATAGAGAAACTGAAGCTCTAAAAATGGTAGTAACCATTAAATTAGAAGAAACACTAAGCCAAGATCATGTAAGAGAGAGAAGAGATACAGCTCCCAGCAAAGAGATTTTTGTATTGAACAACTCAGCTCTGTAGAGATTCAGTATTTATCCTACCATATCTGACTATAATTTAGTTAACTATCCCCAGCATCTACCTTAACTATCAAGGAGAGTGGGCTCAAAATTTTCCAAGCATAAAAAAGAATACAAAAAGAGAAAATTAAGTACCAACAATAGTATACCAAGAGCAGCTAGATGGCCCAGGGGATAGAATGTTAAGCATGGAGCCAGGAAGACTAATTTCCCTGAGTTTAAATCTGGCCTCAGACACTTTCCAGTTCTGTGACTCTGGACAAAAGTCACTTAATCCTGTTTGCCTTAGTTTCCTTATCTTTAAAATGAACTTGTGAAGGAAATGGCAAACCACTCCAGGAAAAATCTCAAAGAAAACCTCAAATGGGCTCATGAAAAGTCAGAAACTATTGCAAAACTCTGAACAACTGTCCACCGAAGGCTATCAGGTGACCTGACCATCCTTGCACCCTAGTGCAAGTATGTCATGGTCACAAGGGTTCCTGGAATGTGTATCTTCACACATGTTTTCCATTCACGAGTGTTCCTTACATGATCACTTTTCACACATATTCCTTGACTGAAAAAACCCTACCATCTTGGTACAAATAAAAAGCCTTCACCTAGAAAATCAGATGTTATTTATGACTGCCTAGTCTAACACTTGCTTTTCTTATTTTGATTTAAAAGAGAATCCCTAACTTTTTTTTTCCCATTCACCCTTCGATTATCAAGTGATGGTTCACTGCCTCTTATCCTGTTTTTCTCTGCTTTGGCTTCTTAATTACGTTATCAGAAACAAAGAGAGAAGACTAAAATGCCTTCTTAGCATTCTCAAGAACTTCAGTCTTCTCTAAGCATTTCTTGTTTTGTTTTATTGTCAAAGAGAAATTGTACTGTAGCATGGTTAGAGAAAGTTTGTATTTGGTCTCTGAATTCTATGAATTGATCTCCCCTATGGCCTCTCTCTTGTAGGTATGGTCTGCATTGCACAGTCCCATGTTCTACTTTTTCTCCATTTGATGAGCTCTTCTTTCTTCTCTCAAAATTAAAGTTACTCTTAATAGGTAAATAAAATTTACATCTAGAAGGAATCTTAGAGACAGTAAGATGATAAGTATTTACTAAATATATATTTTGTACCAGATACTATTCTAATTCCTAGGGATACAAAGAAGGCAAAAACAGTCCCTGGTTTCCAGAAGCTCCCTTTCTATTCAGCAAGACAACTGGTAATTTAGCTAGATATAGACAAGATGTGTACAGATTAGATAGAAGGTAATCTCCAAGAGGAAGTCATCAACAGCTGACTTTTGAGAGTACATTCTCCTTTTGGGAATCAAAAGGAAGCCACAGATTATACATACTGTTAGTAATACCTTAAGGCTATGATACTAAAAATGAATAGAGATACTTCCCAGAGTCACAGTCAAGGAATTTTAGAGGAGATATTAAAAGAACTAGATAATAAGATCACAGAATCTTAGTGGTAAGGAACCTCAGAAGTCATTTAGATCACCCTGTACCAAAACCCAAGAATTTCCTTGACAAACATGCCTGGAAAATAGTAATCTGATATTTCTTGAAGACTTTTAGTGAGGGGGAACTTCATTAGGGTACCTTTTTCATTTTGATAGAGCTTTCATTGTTAGGACAGTTTTCCACAAATCTAAACTAAATTCACCTCTCTACAAATTTATTCTTTGCTGTTGGTTCTGTCTTCTGTGGCCACATCTAGTTCTTCTTCCATTTGACAATCTTTACATTGCCTGAAATCAGCTATTATGACTAGTCCTCCCCAAGTCTCTTTTTCTACAAGTTAAAAATTCTCAATATCTTTAAATAATCCTTGTGTGGCAACATCTTATGGTCCTTTTCTAGTCTTCTCCAGATACTGTCAACACATCTGAACCTCGAAGTTCATGAAAATCATGTTTTTTTTCATAAATGGTTATCAGTTATTTCTTCTACTATTTTGTACTCATGAGATTGTTTGAAGTAAATAAAAGGTAAATAAAAATCACTTATTAAGCACTTAATATGTACCAGGTACTTTGTAAAGGATACATTTATTATTTAGTCATGTTCATTTCAATCATTTCAGTCATTTCATTTCAGTCATTTCATTTAGTCATTTCAGTCATGTTCAACTCTTTCTGAGCCTGTTGGAGTTTTCTTGGTAACAGTATTGGAATGGTTGGTCATTTACTTCTCCAGATCATTTTTTATATGAGGAAACTGAGACAGATATGATTAAGTGACTTCCTGATGGTCACATAGCTAATAAGTGACTGAGACCAGATTTGAATTCAAGTGTTCCTGACTTCACATGCTCTATCCACAGTTCTCCCTAGCTGCCCTAAAGTCAATGAGCCCCCCTGGGCATGGTAACAGCACTTCCTGGTTATTACAGTACATTAACAAAGGTAAAAATGGTTCCTGCTCTTAAGAAGCCCCAATTCTAATAGAATATTTGTTTGAACTTGTGTGCAGGATTTTACATCTCTCTATAGTTTATCCCTTCCACACACTTTCCCAGTTATAGTTTTGATATATCATGGGTCAGCACAAGAAAGTAAATGGGAATTTTGGGTGAATTTTGTGGAAGGTACAGATGATACACTAAGTTCAGAAGATGTTATAAAAAAAAGTTTAAAACTCATAAATGCATAAAATACATATATAATGTTGTATCTTATCAACTTATTTTATCTTTTAATACTCAAATAATTTAAACTTCTTTGCTGGTATGTAAGGAGGGTCAAAATTTTAAGTAGATTTTCCAGATCATGGGAGCACCATGACCTTTTCCCCCATTAAATGGAAGGAATAACTTTATAATTATAGGCATCTTTTTAGATTCAATTCATAATTCTAGTCTGTTGAGACATTTTGGTATCCTTTGGTTATTCAACACATCTTCTAATCCCATAAAACTTGTCTAAAATATCTCTGAAAAGTTATTTTCTAGCTTTCTCTTAAGGACCTTAAATTATAGTAATTTACAATGTTGAGCTGTTCCCTCCACCCATAATTTGAACTGATATATTGTAATTTGTAAAGAACAAATGGTTGTGGGGATTGAGTGATCCTGAGGCAGAGAGAGAGACTGACTGTGCTACAGAAGAAGTAGAAAATCAGAAATCCAAGGACATGATCCCAAATAGAGATAACAATTTTCAGCTCTTACCAGCAAAAACCTACCCAAAGGGAAATATTCACAATATCTCCCTGTTAAGTGGTATTTTCCCCTAAAGATGTTTCCAAAAGGAATGTCTAATTACAGCTGAATTTACACTACACATTTAATGTCTCTGCAATTTAAGAGCTTATGATAGCTAGAGTCTTATGATCCTCTGCACAGCCAGGCTTCTGTCCCCTTAGTGGCCAAGTCTACATTGGCCTGGTGGGGGTGGGAAGTCCTGGGATGATCAGGGATGGCCCCAGACATTGAGATAGTCAGCAATAGCCAAAACAATCTCTTCCTGGAGTCAGTGAGCACCCCTGGGCAAAGGCCAGGGTAACTAGCACTTCCTAGTTATTAAAGTAGATTCACAGAGGATTAGAAACAACAGGAGAGAGATAGTATATCTTGTAAACCTATTTCTCAAACCACAGGAGAAAGGTTTTTCATAATTAATTAAGCTTCAATTAGCATAAAATAATGATACTTTTGATTCAGATGGGAATGTCTTATTTTAAAATAAGAAATTAAATATCTCTTATTAATAGCTAGGAGATTGAAATGTTTATTATAAGAAATGTGAATGTACTTTGCACACATTTGGTATTTAATAACCATTTTCTGTGTGCATGTGTGGATGAATGAATAAACAAATAAGTGAATGAATAATAAAAGTAACACATAATTGAAAGTAGGAGACCTGAGTTGACAGGCTGACTCTATTTTATTACCTTATCAATCTCACTTAATCTTAAACTCTCCTCATATTTCAGATGAGAATTACCTCTGCCCTACACAGGGCTTAAGATTTGTAAAGATCTTTTCCCACAGTGACCATGTGAAGTAAAGAGTACAAAAATCATTACATCCATTTCTAAAATGAAGAAACTGAAGCCCACAGTAAAAAGGGATGTAAGGCTATTGCCACTAAACAACAAGCAACTTCTCCCCTCAAATTTAATAGCTTCTTTACATCTAGCCCCAAATGGAGGGACTCCCTTTCCTGGAATTTCATCCAATCAAGATCTTTTAATTCTAAGTTCAAGGCTTTTGGCACTGCATCAAATGATTATTTTTTTTTTGTCTAAGTAGTTCCTCTGGAAGGCCATGTCCTTATTCCTATCAGGCTGGCATTAATAAGAATGTTTCTTTGGGAATTCAGGCAAAATTTAAGGACTATGAAGAAAAGATGTAGGTTAGGGTATAATGAGAATCTATTTTACTCTCAAATGTTATTTTCTAGCCTACTCATTTCAATTCAGCCTATTTAGCTTTAGTTTACATTCAATAGCATTTGCCTCTTCCTGAAAAATGATGTTACAAGGATGAAAATTTGCCCATACCAAGAACATTCAAAAAAACATGAAGACATATAGCATGGTTAGCAGATCTATCTTAGGGGATTACTAGGAGTGCATGAGCAACAATTGTCCAAAATGAGAAGGCATAGGTTTGTGACCTATATATCCTCAGGGGATTCCCAGCCTCCAAACACAACTGTTGAACAGTAGCTCCAAAATCACATTGAGCAATGGTGGCCCAATTGAAACAGGCACATAGTTTCCCAAGGGGATTGCTTTGAAAAACAAGGCTTGTTTTGAAAGACAAGCCCTGGTCTGTCAGTCACATGATTCAGTAGTCAGCCTTCAAGTATGATCACTCTATTCACAGAATTTCTGAAGAGTACTTATAAAAATAAAAGTAATTATATTACCAGGGTCACAAGAGTTGACATTTCTATTTCTATCCCTACATACATGGAAACAATCACCCTTTTCCCTTGGAAACTCTGAGCTATGCATAGAGATTGAGATAAACATTTATTCATTAGTCAAAAACACCTATCTAATTCTTTTTTCAAGATACAATATACTCTCAGAGAGACCATGGTGTAATGTCAAAAGTCCTATTTACCATCAGAAGACCCGAGTTCAAAACCCAGCTCTGCTATCTGTTGTACAGTCCTGGGCATATCATTTATCCTTTCTGTTTCTCAGCCAATGGGGCAAGTTGGAAAATCTACTGGTTCTGAAGATAGACTGAGGATGAAATTCTTTCTGGGATCTTCACTTCCTCTGTGACTATGGATAAGTCCCTGGTCTTTAGTTTCTTCATCTATAAAATGAAGGAATTAGACTATGACCTTGAAGTTCCCCTCAGATCTAAATTAACAACCCCCCTTTTTTTTTGTCTTGATCTCTAAGGGAGCCTGAAGCTCTTGAACATGCATATACTCATTGACATAGATATAGATGTGGACATACACAAAGGGAAAATATACTTGTCATTTTGTGTCATTCAGAAAATCTCATGCATGTTAATCACCCTAGGACATATAGAATTTTACTACATATTTGTGTCTACTCTTTTTATTTCAGTTCATCTGGAACCCAGAATCTCATTTTAAAACTTTCTAGAAAATGTGCTTTAAGACATTTTGAAGAGGGGAAAGAAAGACTGAATTTCAACTGAATCCTTGAAAACTGTCACTGTTGAAGCTGGGGCCCAGGAGGAAGGAGAGCTGTCCAAGAGATTCTGGGGATTTTGTATGCTGTGTACTCATCTCAAGATTCATAGGAACAGGTCCCTTCCAAAGAAGAGGATGAAATCAGAGCTGCCTAGTCAAACTAACATTAAGTCCTTCTGCTCAGCATAGGCCACTGACACCCTCTACTGCAGAGTTTTCATATGGGAATGATATAATATAATGATATAATGACAACAGTAATAACCATGGGCACAATATGTCATTTTAAAATTTTACAAAATGCACATGTAATCAATAACAATATAATAAACCTAACATTCCATCCACACTTTCATAAGTTGACAGACAGTACCAATATAAGACTAATAATTTGTAATGCTAGAGATTTCTTTCAAATTAGCATTTTGGTCAACATATATTCCATTCCTTCATCATATCAATCAGCTCTTGAAATCCTCTTCCTTCAAGGCTCAGTCAACATTCTGTTTCTTCTGTAAAACCTTCTCTAATAATAATAATAACTAGAATTTCTATAGCACCAAATATATGTCAAGAACTTGTAAAGTTCCTGTAAAATATTATCTCATTTCATTTCCACAAAAATCCCAGGAGGTCCATGATATTATTATATCCTTTTAACAGTTAAGGAAACCCAGGTAAACAGAGGTTGTGATTTGCTCAAGATCACAGAGCTAGTAGTATCTGAAGTTAAATATGAACTCAGGTCTTCCTGTCTCCTGGGTTAGCTCATTATTCACAGGACTCCCTAGCTTCCTCTAATCCTTTTAATTCTAGTTTCTTCCCTAATCATTCTTTTCTATTTACCAATTGAAAGTGTTCTTTATCTCACCCAATTATTCTTAAACTCTTTGTCCTGATATTCTCCTTAGCCCCTTTCACACTCTACTTTGGATTACACTAAATAATAGTAAAAATGACCCTAATGGATTATAAACTCATTGAAGGTAGGGAAGGATGGACTTCTACTGTTCAGGACAAAACTCTGTATATAGCAATATAAACAGAGTTTCACATGCCTTATCAAAAGGATCATATACTCAAGGAGTCTCAAAATTCACCCAGAGCAACCCCTTTATTTTAACAATGAGGAAATCAAGATCTAGGACATTCAATTATTGGTCCATTTGCTAAGGCAAAAACTATCCATCCTACTGCTGCTTCAGTACATTTTTTCCTGTGGGCAAAACAGATGTTTTCAATGAAAATTCTGAAATTAATTTTGGAGGGTTTGATCAAGAGAAATTGAAATGTGATTTTTGCCAGTTCTTGTTTTGTTTTTGTTTTATATTTTTCAAGTGTAAGTGTCCCCCAGATGTGTTGGGGGACTGCTCCCACTTTTGAAATGAAAATTCAACTAGACCTAAAAGGAGCAACATGATCATTATGTTACACTTAGGAGTGAAGAAATAGGAAACAGGCATCCACAGTTATGGAACAGCATGCCACTTCAGAAGATTACAAGGGAAAGTATTTACATACAATTTTATAAGGTGAAACTCATTGGTAAGAATATTAGAAGTCCAAGAAAGGAAATCATTAATGGCACAAAATGTTATATGTAAAAAATATTCCTTCTGCTTTAGGCCATGCTATTGAAAGATAAATGTCATAGGGAGACTATTATTCCTGGGTTTCACTGTTACCTAAAAAAAAGTGTTTTATGTTAATTTGATCATTAGCCCTTACAGTGCCATTGTGATGGTCTGGAACACATAAATTTTAAGGGCCCTGAAAGATCATTGATTTGTTTATACCCAACACAGCTGCTCCATTGTAGATACAGGTCAGATTGCTCATGTAGGAAATTCAGGCTAATCTTAATGACATATGTTTTTATTTCTGTCGCTAAAAGCCATTTCAAACTCCTCTGTCCTGAGACTCAGTTATATAGATAATTTTTTCTGTGGAGATCAGGCCCTGTCTTTATTGGAGCTGGTTTAATTCATTCCAATTCAATAAACAATCTCTAAGCATCTACTATGTGTATAGTATTATCAAGAAAAAATAAGATGTTTAGGCAAATCATAATCCCAGCTCTCATGAAGCCTATGATATAGCAGGGGGCTAAGAGACAAGCAGAAATAGCTATAATACAAAATATCAAACTCCCTTCCAATTCTAAATCTGTGAATGCAAATAAGTATAGTAGAGAGTTGTAAAATGGTAGTTTCTTGGGGTGGCTAGGTGGCATAGTGGATAAAGCACTGGCCCTGGAGTCAGGAATACCTGGGTTCAAATCTGGTCTCACACATTTATTAATTACCTAGCTGTGTGGCCTTGGGGAAGCCACTTAACCCCATTTGCCTTACAAAAAATGGTATTTTCTAAGAGGGAAGAATCATGGTAGATCTCATGAAAGAGGTGACATTTGTCCTAGACTTTAAAAGCCAGGTATGGATACAGTAGGTAAAGAGGGAATAGAGTACATTCCAGTTAGGATAGTTTGTTGTTGCTGTTGTTCATTTTTTTTTTGTTTTTTAAAGACGCATGCTGTTAAGAAAGTGTGAGAGGATTGGGAATTAAAGAATTCTAATTTGACTAGAATAGAGAATAGAGTGTAAAGAACAGAATTATATGACATTGAGAAAGTTGAATGACAGTATTGTAGAGAGTTTTAAATACCAAGTTAAAGAGTTTAAATTTTTGTTTATCCAGGAAGAGGAAGTCTTTGAAGGTTTGGGGCTTTTTTCATGAAAACAAAACAAAACAAAAGAACTTTGCATCTATCACAATCCAACTAACATCACCAAGCAGATGAATAAAATGGTATGGATAGATTGATTTATCTCTTCCTGCCTTATTCCTGGAAAAGTAACATCATAAATTGCTCACCTTGAGAATTATGGGTCAGTCATAACATCTTTGAATAGGAAGATCAAGAGCAAAATGTATATTACTAATTGAACATGGAAAATGCTTTAGAAACTGACATCCCTTTGGGACATTCTGTCCATCTTGGATCGTGAGGAATCTGAAATGATTCTGGCTGCCCACTTGCCCTGAAATAAAGAAAACTAAATTGTTGGTGACCACATGTTCAATGTCGTCACAAATGAATCAATCCTTTCCATTAAGGGAAATTAAAGGAGAGTGATGTTTTCCTTGGCCATTGTAGCCCCAAACCAAGATCAATAGATCTACTTGTAGCCACACACACACATCACAGCCACAGAGAGGCCCAGGCACTTGGTATGTGAACACACAGCTCAAAAACTCCTCCCTCAGATTCCATTACAAAAATAATAAAACTTGGGAGGAAGTGAGATTGGAAAACTTATACAAGTGGAAGACTCAAGACATCCTCCTATTTGTTTTTCTTTTGTTTCTAGGCCTCAAGCCAGGAGGGCCCTCTTCCCTATGGTTGCCTGGTTACCACCAGAGAACCTCTCCATGGTAACATCTGGAATAAAGGTGGGTGTGCAGAGAGTCAGGGCCAACTCAACTAGAGCAGGATGAGTGAAAGGAAGGAAAATAGAACTTTTTGTTGTTGTTGTTGTTTCAATTACTACCCAACCTTGAGGACAAAGGAAGGAAATATTAGAGATAAACAGTAAATATGTAAAAAAGCATTTTCTTTTCTTTTTTAAAAGAGGCTTACTGTTTTCACAGCTCATTAACACCAGCAAGGAGTACAAGGTATTTAGGAAGAGCTGTGGTTGATAGAGCCTTTTATTCAGTCTGAACCAGAAAATAGATGATAACTTGACATGACACTGGTTCTTAATTATTTACCCATTTCAATATTTGCTCCAAGATTACTTTGCTTCCATGTAATAGGAGCAATCATTGCATGTTAGAAAAGCTAGGACAATTGTCTCATGCAGGGACAGAGCAATGAATATGATGCCTACTAATATACCTCTGACTCTTTCTATTGACCCTGTGGTTCTCTATTGCCCAAAGAATAAAGGCAGTTGTGGTGAAAGAGAATATAAACTTGATTGGAAGTCAGGACTTGAATTCTGGTTCTACTATTTCTGACCTTGTGACCTTAGACAAGTCAGAGTCTATCTCTAGGCCTCAATTTCTATATATATATATATATACATATCTGATCCTATCTGTATGTGTCTCCTCTGCCTGACAGTCAGATCCCTTGGATGAGATGACTTCTAAGGTCCTTTATGTCCTAAATGTATGATCCTTTAAACTCTTCATAATTTCATACCAATCTACCTTTCTAGTCAAATCTTATATTATCCCTGAGGATAATTAAATCACAAAATGAATATTTTATAGTGGGTAGAAAACTGGATTTTGAATAAGGAAAAACTATATGTGTGTGTGTGTGTGCGTGTGTGTGTGTGTGAATCCTTCCTTACTATCACCTTGGATAAATCACCTAACTTGCACAATTCACAATCTATGATATAAGAATACTCTTTTATTCCTAGGCTCACACTGCGTTCTCCTCTTTCCATGTTTTTTGTTCAATTTAACTTTTTTGCCAGGTTGATCTATTCTTTTTAGCCCAATTCTGTTCCTTTAAAGTCCATCTCTCATGATTCTTCATGCTATGAATTTAACACTGGAATTGCCAAGGCTTTTCTAGGAAAATACAAAAGCTTAACTAGTTTCTTCTAAAATAGAATGTCTTCAAATACTATCTCAATAATAAACTGTTTGCCTGTGGTCCACAGACCATCTTCTTTTAGCTTAGAGTTGCTTAATACCAAGTTTACTACAGAACCACAATCCATCTTTTCCAATTTGACCTTTTTTTCTTTCTTGAGTTTTGGTCTCCTTATTTCACCCAGGCTGGAAGTGTAGCAGTCATTTGTAGGTTTGAATCCACTATTAACTTGCTTCTCCTTAGGCAATCTGGTGCCTGCCCCCCACCCTGCACCCACCTTCCAAGACTTTTCTTCTGGGCTTACTATATGGTATTAAAATTGGTGTGGACAGTTGATTGACGTTAGTTGTTGTTTTTTTAGAATTCTATAGTATTTCACTTTTTCCCCACTTACTTGTGGAGATAAATTTTCAGCATTCATTTTTTTTTTGTAAAATTTTCTCTTTCTTTCCTTCCCTCTCCTCAAGACTACAAGCAGTTTGATATAGGTTGTACATAAACAATTATATTAAATATATTTCCATATAAGTCATCTTGTGAAAGAAAAATCAGAACAAATGGGAAAAATCATGAGAGGAAAAAACAAAAACCAAAAAAAAAGTGTTTTAATCTGTATTCAGACTCCTTAATTCTCTCTTTGGATATTGGCTTTTATCACTGATCATTGTATTGCTGAGGAAGAGCTAGATTTATTTTAGTTGATCATTACACAATGTTATTGCTGTGTGGTGTTGTCCTGATTCTGCTCATTTCACTCAGCATCAGTTCATGTAAATCTTTACAGGTTTTCCTGAAATCCACTTGCTTATCCTTTCTTATAGCACAATAATATTCCATTGAATTCATATACCACAACTGGTTCAGCCATTCCCCAATTGGTGGGCATCCCCTCAATTTCCAATTCTTTTTCATTGTTCTATTGAAGCTCAGAGCTCCCAAATGCAAGAAATTCACCAACCAGCCATATCCTTCCCAGTAGCATTGATAACAAAAGTGAGCCACCACACCCGGTTCAATTAGCAACTTTTAAAGGCTATCTTCCATCAGTGAAGAGAATGCCCTTGGGCTAAAATGACAGATTTGTTCTTCATTCTTGAAGAAGATCATGACATGAAGGGAGGTGATGCCATGACAAGTACAGGAATTGGATTTGAATGAGGGGGATACTGTGCTAAGTCACCAGCCTTACTTTCTTTTCTGGAGCCATCTGAGTCCAGTAGCCAGATAAGAATCAGGACAACTGGAGATGACCCTGTGAGGCAATCAAATTTAAGTGACTTGCCCAAGGTTGTACAGCTAGTAAGTATTTGAGACTGGATTTGAACTCAGGTCCTCTGATTCCAAGGACAGTGCTCTCTCCACTGAGCCATCTAGCTGCCTGAGGTCCATCTAGCGGTGATTTACTGAAGAAGTGATCAGAAGTTGGGAAAGAGGCTGGGAAAGAAGGTTTACAATTCACAATGTATTTCTTCAGTTTGAGGCAGTGCAAAGAGAACTAGAATTGGACCTAGAGTTGGAGGTGGGTGACTCAGTGGATAGAGTAGTGGACTAAGAGTAAAAATAGACCTTTAGTTCAAATCTGATACTATGTGATCCCTTGCTGATTGTATGAGCCAAAGTCTTCTTGAATCCCTTAAAAGCATCATTCTGCTTTACTGATACATAGAAATTCCTCTATTGCCACTATATAAAAAAAATTTTTGCCCTTATTCACTTTCTACCCTCTCAGACCCCTTTTATGACTTCAGCTATGTTTAAATTTCAGAGAAAGGAATAAGGTCTCTCAATAAGGAATCCACTGGGGAAGGCATATTTAAATTCTTTCAAATCCCCAAACTTTTCGACAGAGTAAATTCTAATGTTACCATTTTTACATCAATGATTTCTCACTTGATCCCTAGTACAGCCCTGAGATAAGGATAAGGACTATTATTCCTCTTTTATAGGTGAGGAAACTTAGGAGACAGTGCTAAGATAAAGGCCTAGGACAAAGTTTTCAGGCCTTATTTCTTTTTTTTTAATTGAATCTCCCTTCCTATCCAGGAGTAGGCTGAACCATTGGATCTAAGGACTGAACATTATTCTGTTGCACTAAGCAAAGAATAAGGTGGCAAGAGGCAGGAGAACCTTGTTCCTCCTAGAGAAAGCATTTTGGTCAGACACCATCACAAAACTCATCACTCAATTTTAGGTTGAAATTTATCTCTGTTCCACTCAGGCCAGTTACTGTTATATCACTGTTGATCAGGAAAATTTATCTTAAAAATGCTGAATCATGAGCTTGACTTTAGAAAACTTGATATGAATAAATGAATTATATATATTCTTCTGGCTCTGAACATAAGCCCTAGTCACATTAGAAGCCTTGAGGACACAAATGAGACCTTAGAACATAAAATGTTAGAGCTTGGAGGAAACTTGGAATACAGAATGTCAGATAGTACAACAAAAGAATTGGCCAGTGAGAACCCAGTCTTGGGGAGATGTACATTTGATGAGCTTTCTTATAGAAATACATGATGACATGGAATGGAACAGTTCATCTCCTCACTTCAGTGCACATACAAATAAATATTCTTTGTGACTGTTTTCTACCCACTAAATGTGTACTAAAGAAAAAAAAAAAAAAACTTTGGGGTTGTCTGCTGAGCCAAAGCATAAAGTTCATATAAAGGACCCCAGTGGAGAAATTGCCATTCTCTCTTTCCTTTGCCTCATAACATTTATGAATAACTCCCTGAGCTCTGAAGGGCTGGTGGAAGCTGGGAGGGGGTGAAAGGGAGAGGATGAGCACACCGCCTCCTAGTCTTCCCTGTATGTAGGATGTGACACCTCTATGTGGTCTGTGAAGTATGTAGTTATTGCTTCTGTTCCTTTTGTGTCTATTATTTCTTGATCTGAGATGAAAGAAGATTGGAGATAGAATGACCTTGTAATCTTCAAAAGGTTGGAAAAGTCAGCCTGAGGAGCAACCAGTAGGATTCAGTTCAGCAATGAATCAATGTAGCAACTGAGATACCATGTTTTGCAAGCAGGAAGTGATTTTGTCTATTGACTACGTTGCATTTTAGAAGTGAACTTGGTGGCATAATGTTCTGTAGCAACCACTTTAAGTTTGAAGTCATACTTCCCAGAACCAGAAAGAAGCAAAGGAAAGAAGATTGTGTCTCAGTTTGGTTTGCTACTTCTGTTCTTGCTATGCCTTTTTAGTAAATCCTTTGTAAAAACTGATTGATGTTAACTGGTAGGAATGATGGTGGTATTTATGAAATAACTGGCATTGAAAGTATAGTGAGAAGATTACATTGTAATGGGGCTTGAGCTGACAACATTAGAAAAATCCTCAGACCTTTTAAGGGTAGCCCTAGAACCTTGAGGAGGCCTCACAGATGCCCTCTGGAGATGACTTGCTGGTATTAGGCAATGGCTAATCCCTCTGACCCAGTTGTTGTTCCTCCTTCATTCTTGAAAAGGATCAAATGACATCAAGAGTGATGTCTTGACTTGCTTGTGAATTGAAGTGAGACAGAGCTCCAAAAAGGTGGCAGTCTCACTCTCTTTCCTCTAGAATCCTCAAAGCCTAGTGGCAAGACAAAGGTTAAGACCACTGATGATGGCCCAGTATGCAGTCTAGGTTTTTCTTAGATCTCAGTTTATCTGAGACAATGCCCATTCAATGACTTAATGGCTAGGAAATAATTGAAACAAAGATGATCCAATTTACTTTCACAAAGATATCAAGCAGATAGTGGAAGTCACTCAGAGATTCTGTCCAGAATAGAAACAGTTGCTATTTACCCTCATTCTAAACCATCAAAACCTAAGTAACAAGCCACAGAGGTTTTGGTTGGGCCTACTTTTGACCGTTCAGTACAAGGTTTTAAAAGAATAGCCGTGGCTCCATATAAAGCAAAATGAGGTCAGCTAGGTGGCACAATGGATAGAGCCCTAGTACTGAAGTTAGGAGAATCTGAGTTCAAATCAGGTACTTGAAATTTAGCTATGCCATTGCCTTGCCAAAAAATAAAAAAGCACAGTGGACTTTCTGAGAGTCTGTTTTTCCAGAGTTATATTTCAAGAAATCAAAAATTTTAAACTGCATAGAACAAAAATAAAAAATCCCAGTTTTTTTGAAAAAAGATAATAAAAAGTATTAGAAAGAAAAGAAGAAATAGAAACAAAGAAAGAAATAAGAAATATCAGTATTAACCAACTTCTATTGGAATGTCAGTGGTGGAAGGGACCTTAGAAATAATGAAGTCTAGAACTTTAGATATGTTTGCGAAGACTTTTACAGTTTCCAGATAAAGAGGGACCTAGCTAATGAAGGGCCTATTTCTATGAATTCTTCTTTCAGACGGAGTCTGAGGTTTTGAGAAGGGAAATGATTTTCCCAGAGTTACTGTGATAGAAAGTGTTGGAGTCAGAATTTGAACCCAGGTTCTCTGACTCCAAAGGCGTCATTGTCCTCTTTATACTCCAGCTTTAAAATCAGTTTCCATTTATACCTTTCTCCTCTATTCCAACCTCTTGATTTCTGAATAGCCAGTTAACTTCAAATGTTATTATCCCCACTTTAGGAAGAACTTAAAAGATGTGGAAAATACATCCGGGATCATGAGTTAATAGTAAAGTTGAATGTAGAGGCTGGGATTCCTGATCAAATGCTGAGGAGATGAAGGCCAGACACTGTGGAGTTTGGAGGCTATTTTTGAGAAGGGCAGACCTTTTGGTTCCTGAATCAGCTCTTTAAAATTCTTCACACAGGCATTTTATTTTTCCTCTCCTTTAATTCTTTCTCTCCTGGCCTCATTGCATGAAGCATGTGCCTTTTGACATGGCTCATGATTTCCCAACTCCTAATACTGACTCATAATTCACTCTGTGGATGTCATAACAAGCTCGAATTATGAAGTTTGTCTGAGAGGAGAAATCTGTCTGAGTGTCCAGAGCCACTTGAGACATTCCAAGAGTTTGTTATGAGAAAGGAGAGGAAGGAAAGAAAGAAAAAAGAAAGAAGGAAGGAAGGAAGGAAGGAAGGAAGGAAGGAAGGAAGGAAGGAAGGAAGGAAGGAAGGAAGGAAGGAAGGAAGGAAGGAAGGAAGGAAGAGGAGAGGAGAGGAAATTGTCTAGGAGCAAAAAAACATGGGTTTGCAGTCATCTGATCTTAGATTTCAGGAGCTGAAACAGACCTAAAAGGCCATGTAGTCCAATTTCCTCACTTGACAGATAAGGAAACTGAGGCCCAGGGAGATGAAATGACTTATCCAAAGTCAATGAAATAATAAGTCTGAGTCAGGATTTGAACTTGTAATTTTTTCACTGCAATGCTAGCATTCTATTCCCCACCCCACTGTGCTTCTCACTGGTATCAGACAACCTGGTTTCACAACTCAGCTGTGTGATATCTCTTCAGCTCACTGGGCCTTAGGCTTCCCATATGTTGAACACAATTATCTTTAAGGTTCCTTCTAACTCTGAAATTCTGTCACCTTATAGAATAAGGAACACTGAAGTCTGGAATCAGCAGATTCCATGCCCCAAAGGCTGAGTTATCACATCAAAGGTATGTCAATGTGTTTGGAAGTGGGGTGGGGGTTATCTTGGGAAGGAAGGAAACAGCTAAGCTTATAAATGTCAATGAATCCATGGCTAATTCAGTATAGACACACCCTTCTCCAAAGCAAATCACTTCTACACACACACACACAGAGAGAGAGAGAGAGAGAGAGAGAGAGAGAGAGAGAGAGAGAGAGAGAGAGAAACACAATCTTTTTATATAATAGCTTCTCAATCCTTTGGGTGTTGCTTCATCCTTTTTTCCTAAAAATAGTCATAGGAATGATTTTTTTTTTAAATCCTCAATTATTAGGACTCAAATTTTGGACTTTTGTAATACATTCCATGCCTTCTTTTGTTGCCTTTCTCCTTAAATACTTAGTAGATTCTTTTTAACTGCACTATAGGGGTCATGACTCTAGAGACCATCTAACCAAATGACACCTTTTTTTTATCAGTGATGAAACTGGGGACCTGAGAGGTTAAAATGATTTGTCCAAGGTCATACAGATCCTGTCAGATATGGGTTATATAGTTCCTCTGATTCCACAAGTAATATTCTTGTACCTATACCACATTAGAAGGTTTATATGTCCTACAGGTATTCTTTTATTTCATTCAGCAAACATTTATTAAAGTAACTACAATGTACAGAACACCAAACTATGAATTAGAACAGATATAAGCTTTAGTAAACATATAGAACCTCTCCTTCAGTAGCATACAGTTGAGAGAAGATACACATGTATATAGCTATACATAAATTCATCAGAGAAGTAAAATGCTATGATGAGGGGTAAATTATTACCAATAAGTGAGAACAAGGAAGGTTTCCTAAAAGAAGTAGCAAATAGAGATGGGTTCTGAGAATTCAGTAGGAATTAAAAAAAAAATTTAAGGGACAGATAGGTGGTGCAGTGGTTAGAGCATGGGCCCTAGAATCAGGAGGACCTGGGCTCAAATCCAGCCTCAGACACTTAATAATTACCTAGCTGTGTGATCTTGGGCAAGTCACTTAACCCCACTGCCTTGGGAGGGGGAACCCTAAACAAACCTTTTTTTAATAATTCACTTTTAGTCTATTTTCAGCTGTAGATTTTCTTTGTTTCCACCCCATCATTTCCTTCTCATTTTTCTCACTAAGAAAGCAAGAAAAACAAAACCTGTCACAAATATGTATAGTCAAGCAAAACATTCCCTTATCAGTCAAGTAAAAAAGGCTTTAATCTAGTCTGAGTCTGAGTCTACACTAAATCTTTATTTGGATGTGGGCAGCATGTCTCATTTGAGACCTCTGGAATTGTGGTTGGTCAATGTGTTGATCAAAGTTCCTAAGTTTTTCAAAGTCGTTTGTTTTTACAATATTATTGTTATTGCATAAATTGTTCTCCTAATTCCATTCACTTCAGTTTATATCAGTTCTTATAAGTCTTTCCAGCTTTCTCGGAAAACATCCCACTCTAATTTCTTATAGCATAAGAGTATTTCAGAATGGTTCATGCATCATAACATTCTCAACTATTCTCCAGCTTGTGGACACTCTCTCATTTTGGATTTTTTATCACTAGAAAACAAGCTGCAGGGCACTTAGGAGGTATAGTGGATGGAGCACTGGTCCTAGAATCAGGAGGACCTGAGTTCATATCCAGCCTCAGACTTGATACTTACTTGTCTATGTGACCATGGGTAAGTCACTTAACCCCATTTCCTTGTCCAAAAAAAATAGCTGCTATGAATATTTTATAATGAATTTTTCTGAATGAGGACTTGTTTTTATTGTTATTTGTCCTTTGTTCATAGTACCATGGCTTTAAATGCCCTAAGGATTATGATGTCTTTTTTTATTGATATTTTATTTTTCCAAATATATGTTATGAAAGTTTTTTGACATTCATCTATAAGCATATGTATATTTTTAACTTACATAATTTCCTTCCACCCTCCATTCCCATCCCCCACTCCTCAACAGTAAAATCAGGTTAACATTGTACATACATTTTTTTTACATACAAATTTTAGGGCATTATTTTTTTTATTTTTTTATTTGTATTTAAGGCAATGGGGTTAAGTGACTTACCCAAGGTCACACAGCTAGGCAATTATTACATGCCTGAGGCTGGATTTGAACTCAGGTCCTCCTGACTCCAGGGCCAGTACTTTATCCACTGCACCACCTAGATGCCCATATACATAACATATTTTTGATAAACATGTTTACAGATTAGTCATTTTCAGTATGAGGAATTAGAATTAAGGAAGAGAGATACATAAGAGATAATTTTTATAAAGTGTTCATCAGATTCTGAAGGATTGCTTTTGTTTTGTTTCATTTTTCTTCTTCTGGATGAGGATAATATTGTCCATACTGGTCTAATACCATTGTCTTACCTCTCTGAACTGCTGAGAGTAAATTGTTCCATCAAGGTTGATCATCTCACAATGTTGTTAATGTGAATGGTGTTCTCTTGGTTCTGCTTCCTTCTCTCAGCATCAGATCCTGTAATTCATTCCATGCTTCTCTAGATTCTGACCATTTATGGTTTCTTATATAACAAAAATATTCCATAGTATTCATGTATCATAACTTGTTTAGATATTCCCCAATTGATGAGCATCCCCTCAATTTCCAATTCTTTGCCACTACAAAAAGATCTGCTATGAATATTTTGGAACATGTAGGACTTTTCTCATTTTTTATGATTTCTTCTGGATATAGGCCTAGTATTGGAATTGCTGGATCAGGATGATGATGAATTGACTTGCAATTTCAATGAGGCAGGGCTATGCAGTCATCAGCCTCACTCTCTCCTCTAGAATCTTCCAACTTCAGTGGCAAACTAGGTCTTTCCCCAGTATCAGTTTATCTGAGGTAATATCCATTCAGAGACTAAAGACTAGGTAAGAATTGAGGCAAATGATGACCCAGTTTGCCTTCTCAAAAGAATCATTTTTGGAGGGGAAGAATCTCATGGTTTCTGGCCAGAATATAAACAATTGCTATTTCTTTTAATAAAACTCTAGAAAACCAGGCTTTAATAAAGCCTAATAAGATTCAAATGGAGCTACTCAATTATGCCTATAAAACACAATCACTCTGGCTCTCACTGATTAGCCCAAACCTCACTTGTGTATTGCTTGGGTTTTGATAGTTTCCAGTGAGATTGAGGACTAATCTAACTGATATAAGAAGACTTTTAATCCTTAATCTTGGTGAAGAGAACTAGGCAGAGGGAATCATAATACCACAGATTTAAAACTATAACCTTGGAGATCATCTTGACTCCCCCTTTTACAAATGGAAAAAAATGGAGGTCCAGGATGATTAAGTGACTTGCCTAATTTCGCATAGCTGGAACTAGAATTTGAACCAAATCCTCTGATTAGGTTCCAAGATTCTCTGCCTCAGTAGCTTTCAAATATGCATTGGGTAACTTCCCTAATAAGTGAATAAGAAAACTTTCAGGGAATGGAATCTGGGTTGTTGTTCATTTGTTTTCCTGATTCTTTGGGACCTCATTTAGGGGTTTCTTGGCAAAGATACTGGAGTAGTTTGCCATTTCTTTCTCCTGTTCTTTTTATATATGGGGAAACTAAGGCAGACTCGGTTACAAATGTGGACCCTCTTTTTTCCTTTGTGGTATTTTCATGCATATATCCCCAAAATGGTAGAAGGGAATAAAGAGGTGAGAGAATTTTCCTGTATCACATGGGAAACAAATGATTTTTATTCAAAATCTGAAAAAGCTGTTAAAACTTAGGTCTGGACACCATGACCTAACTGCCAGAGTAATTAAGATGACTTAAATTGTACAATGTTCCAAGGAGATACATTACAAAGAGGGTCAATGGAATGGTGATAAATTCTCAACAGAAACTGGTCCAAAAGAAGCAGCTGAGGTGGGGGCCATTTTTATAACATGAATAAACATAACAAGATTCTGAGAGTTAGCCAAATACATAGGAGTAAGGGAGTTACTTGAATATATAGTAAGCTAACTCATGATATGGGTTGGTAGGGCTTAGAGTGAGAAAAGACCTAAGAGATTTATTAAGGTTCACCCATGTCACTAGCTGCCTGCCTATTCAAAAAATTCTAAAATTTCCCTATTACCCCTAAGATTAAATATAAAATCCTCTGGCATTCAAACTCCCTTCATAACCCCCCCCCCCCCGCCACCCCCACTCACACACATTTTCAGTATTCCTATATCTTACATACATACACTGCACTCTTTTTTAGGTTCAGTGATACTGGTCTCCTTGCTGTTCTTCTCACAAAACATTCTTTTTTCAGAGTCCTGTAAATCTCCCTAGTTCTCTTCCATGCCTAGAACTCTTTCCTTTTGTTCCTAGCTTCCATCAAGTTGCGAGTAAAATCCAATTTCTTTAGGAAGCCTTTTTCCAGTCCCTCTTAATTCTAGTGATTTCCCTCTGTTGATTATCTTCAATTTATTCTGTTTGTAAATAGATTTGTATTTTGTCTTCCCTGTTAGATTGTGAACTACTCAGGAGCAAGGATTGTCTTTCATCTTTCCTTGTATCCCCAGAATTTAGCAGTGGTTGACACATAGTGTCAATTGATTTGACTTACTAGACTTTAAAGCAGAGTCTAATAAATGAATGAATAATTATTCTGAGTCCCATCATCAGAATCTGTTTAGCTCTATTACATATAATTCAGAAAGTAACTATGTGTTGGATAATAAATCTAAGAGTGAAAGGGAAGCTCAGAAACTATCTGATCTAATCTCTCCATTTTATAGATTAGGAAATTGAGGTCCCCAATAAGGTAAGGGACTGGTCTGTGTTTTCTACTATTAAGATTCAGAAAAGTTGGAGCTCTTTTCACATACTGTCAACCTCAATGATCTTGGGTAATGTCACTATTCTGAACCTCTCTTTAAATAGGGAGAAGCTTGGGTGAGACACACTCTTATGATTTCCTCTGTGAACCTGCCATCCCATAAACTTAAAAGAAAAAGTGCTAGTCTCATTCTGATGAAGTCTTACTGTGAAAGCCCTAATGAAGCAAATCTCAAACCAAGTGTAACTTAAGAGTTGACCAAAAAAAAGTCAGATTCAAAGAAAGCAAATCTAATAAACTTGGACTGAGTATCTGTAGGAACTCAGGGTAAGTTGGACTGTCTTCACAATATAGTGATATCAGAAAATTCACTTTGAATTATTGTGTTCTTAGTTTCAAAGTCAAATTCCAGGAGGATTAACCCATCACATTCCATTTGAACTCATGGAAGGAAAAAGAAAAAGGCTTCAGATCAAAGTTTAAGTAAGAGAATCAGCTGAGAGTACCAGGCAGCTGCATTACAACCTATTTCCATAACAATCTTATCTCCAGTATAAAAGATGGGATAGCTTTATTTTAAAATAAGCATACTTAAACACACAAAAAGTTTGTTTCACATTAATTTTGTGACCTCTTCTCATTTGAATGTATTTTGTTGTTTTTTCTACTATAAGAATAGAATTTTTTTTTACAAGTGAACAGATTCATCAGATACGTCAACAATCTGGTTTGGAAAACAGGTTTGAAAAACTAAGGTTTTGGGAAAATTGTAGATTTAAATGACTGAACATGGTCAATCAGATCTCTGCCATTTGGTATAGAGCACCATAGACAACTGAGCAGACTATGCTCAATTCACAACCAGGGTCTTTATTAATAAAACAAAATGTCATTATGTCACTCCTCCTCCCCGATATATCTTAATCCAGAGCACTCACTTATAGAACCTGACATAATTGACCTAAATATTTTTACTAAAGTAGAAGAAAGGTAGAGAAGTCATTAAGTCTTGATCACTGCAACTAGAAGGGAACATAGTGATCTCTAGTTCATCCTTGTTTGCACAATTCAGGAAACTGAAGAACAAGGAAAAGTGACTAATACGAGTTCACATAGTAAATAATAGAACTGGGATCTGAAATCAGGTCTTTTGGTTTCAAATCCAGTTCTCTTTACATAGCAGTGAATAAATAATAGAAGTCATGGTAGATAATCTTTCAAAGAAAAGCAAAAACCGTTCATACTCTCAAGGAGCCTAGGGGAGACAATATGTAAGCAATAATATACAAAGGAGATTAATACAAGGTATATTTGAAATAATCAATAGAAGGAAGACACTAGTAATTAAGCAAGAACAGAAACGATTTCTTGCAGGGTATAAGATTTTAACTGAGGCTTGAAGGAAGTGATGGAACTTATAAGATAGAAATAAGGATGGAGAGATCAGTCAGTTTAAAATCTTATGTGACAGGAGGCTAGGTGGTGCAGTGGATAGAGCACCAGCCTTGGAGTCAGGAGTACCTGGGTTCAAATCAGGCATCAGACACTTAATAATTACCTAGCTGTGTGGCCTTGGGCAAGCCACATAACCCCATTTGTCTTGCAAAAACCTAAAAAAAAATCTTATGTGATTATGAGCAGGTCACTTAACTTCTTTCTACTCTACCATACCTGGAATGCTCAACCTTTTACCTCTGCCTCTAATCTTACTGTAAGCTTCTATTCAGGTAGTACCTCCTAAAGAAGTTGTTCTTGATTCCCTTGATAGCTCCTCCAACTATATTGTTTTGGTTTCTCTGTTTACAAGTCAAACTCTGTGGGTAGAAAAATATTTTTCAATTTAACTTTATATTCTCATTATCTAAAATTGTAGCATTACATATAGGATCATAGATGCAGAGCTAGAAGGAAAAGTAAAAGTCATCTAATTTAATATCCTCATTTGACAGGTAAAACTGAGGCCTAAGTTAAGTTATTTGTTCAAGATAATATTTTCTGAGGTAGGATTTGAACTTCTTGTAGATACTATGTAAATGTTTGAGATGAAATAAAAGAAGAGGGAAAAAGAAACAGCAGACATTCCCAAGATGCCATGTGATTACTAATTATAAGTGTGAGACAATGTGTCTGTACTAGACAATTTTTAAAAATTAGACTAAAACCTGGACCCAAACATTGAGGTCCAAGGAAATTGTTCTTGAAAAACTGAGTGTAATGATTTCACTGCTAGATGTAATTAATTGTTAGAGGCCATGCCAAAAGCCTTGGGATGTGACTCTTAACCTCTTAGCAAAATGCATAATAGGACCTAAAAAACCAAAATTCTCAAAGAATGGCAAATTCTGATGAATTATTTTCACTTTAGAATCTGGACATTTTTCTAACATGTCAGAGTCTACTCTTATGACCTAGTAAGGCAAAAGAAAGCCTAGAATAGGTCAAGAAAAAGGGAAATGGCAGTAAATAGTCTAGTCTAAATTTTGCCCTAATTAGCTATTTAATTTTGGGCAAGACACTGCATGGAACTCAATTTATATAGTGAAGGAGTTCACAACATCATAAAATTTTAGAACTGAAAGTGATACCAAGGGATACCTAGGCCATTCCATACCTGAAAAGGAGTCCTCACCATAACCTTAGCCAACAAGGTGTCATCCAGCCTCTGCTTTAGGTTCACCAATGAGATAGAATTCATCCCCTCCATAAGCAGCCTATTCCATTTTTGAAAATCTTTATTCTTTAGGGAGAGTTTATGTGTTTGTTGATATATTTGATTTTATCCCTGACAGTATGCCTAAAAGAGACTGTATTTTTCCACCCAAATATCCTGATGCTGTCCTTCAGGATGAAACAGAATGAAACTCATTCCATTTATATCACCCTTTGTTTCTTTCTTCTTTTATTATTTTTTTTAACATGCAAAGATGGTTCTCAACATTCATCTTTTTGCAAGCATGGAGTTCCACATTTTTCCATCACCCTTTCTTTCCTCCTTCCCCATGGCAGTAATCAAGTAGAAGTACAATCATGCTTAACATATTTCTATATCAGGCATGTTGTAAAAGAAAAGAGCTAAAGGAGGGAAAACATCATGAGATAGAAACAACAAAAAAGAAGTTTTTATAAGTAAACAGTATGCTTTGGTCTGTATTCAGACTACAGTTTTTTCTCTGAATGTGGATTGCATTTTCCATAACAAGGACAATCTCAGTATTGTCTTCGGTCACTGAACTGCTGAGAAGAGCTGTTTCCATCATACTTGATCATACTAAAATGTTGCCATTAATAAGTACAATGTTCTCCTGGTTCTACTCTTCACATAGAATCAGTTCATGCAAGTCTTTCCACGCTTTTCCAAAGTCTGCCCTGTCATTATTTTTCTCAGAATAATGGTATTCCGTCACATTCTTATACCACAACCTGTTCAGCCATTCCCCAATTAGTAGATATTCTTTCAGTTTTCAATTCTTTGCCTCCACAAAAAGAGCTACTTTAAATATTTTTGTACATGTGGGCCTTTCCCCCCTTTTTATGATCTGTTTAGGATATGGCCCTTGTAGTGATATTGCTGGATCAAAGGGTATGTACAGTTTTAATTGCCCTTTGGACATAGTTCCAAATTGCTCAGTTCAAAACTCTACCAAAAGTGCATTAGTGTTCCAGTTTTCCCACATCCTCTCCAATATTGAATATTTTCAGGGTTTTTATTGTCATTTTAGCCAAACTGATAGGTGTGAGGTGATACCTCAGAGTTGCTATTATTTGCATTTCTCTCATCACTAATAATTTTTTTCATTTAACTAACTGTATATTCATCTGAAAATTGTTCATAACCCTTTCAGTGCTTGAAAACAATTATCAGGTTCTCTCTAAGCTTTCTCTTGTCCTGGTTAAATATCTATATCTCCTTCAAATGTTTCATATCTGACATGGATTCAAGGTCTTTGACCTGCCTAGTTGGATTATATGATTCATTTTCTATGAATCTTGAGGGATTCTGAGCATCCTATACAAGTTTTAAATAGACTATATACTCAAAGTTCTTGCTCATCCACTGAGTCTCATCATCAAGATTGAGAAGATGAAGGAAGTTCCAAATAATATGAATTAATTTAGACACCTCTCTTTGAAGATCTTTTCTTTCTTCCTTCCATCTAGATATGTGTTTGTTTTCTTGAGATTTATCACTTTCTTCCTAAAAGCTGGGAATACATGTATGAACACACACACACACACACACACACACACCAGCTTACAGAATATTAAGGACTGTGAATAAGGATTGTTGAATTAAAATGAGTTTTGAATGTTATTTTCAAATGAAATTTTATCCTTTTTTCAGTCAGAAATGCCTATATTCATACCTTCATTAATTCAACAATAATTTACTGGGAACATAATATTTCAAGAATTTGGGTGCTTGATAATATGCACAGTCCATACTATCCTCTATTATCTCATTTAAAAAAATTCAGATGAGATAATGTTCAATGTTCCTTGGCACAATGGAAAGCATCAGATCTGGAGTCAAAGGGCCTGAGTTTACATCTTTCTTCTGACACTTGATCGTTCTCTAGTCTGACACAGGTCAAATCTCCTTTAACCTTGGTTTCTTCACCTATATGATGTAGGTATTAAACTAGAGGATTTCTGAGATTCTTTCCAACTCTTGATCTATGAAACTATGATCCCTTCCAATTCTCCATCT
Source organism: Macrotis lagotis (assembly GCF_037893015.1). NCBI lineage: Eukaryota > Metazoa > Chordata > Mammalia > Peramelemorphia > Peramelidae > Macrotis > Macrotis lagotis. Next base: position 349,542,200 of record NC_133658.1, on the reverse strand, counting down.
ATGATCAGATTGAAAGAGTTATTGAAGACAGCCTATAATTCCTCTGACACATGAATAGACCACACCAAATGTTTGTCTGGAGGAGTTTCAAACTCCACATTATTTGGTTTGTTTAGACAAGTAAACAAGGGCATCATATAAGACTGGGCTAGACAGATAAGTCAAAAATACATCTGCAATAGTTCCACAGTGATGTGGATGAAGCCAAGTCATCAATAAATTACTAAATGATAAAGCTTGGAATGCGTGAGGCTTTAGTCCAGACCATAATTGATAAAGTGAGGAATATCTAGCCAAGCCAGTGTACATGAGCTTAAAAGGTTGTCCCTGAAGGAAATGCTTGACTACCAGGGCCCCTCTTGTCCTCTGACTTATTCACCAATAGATTCTAAAATAAAAAAGGAAAATGAAGAAAGGAAATGTTCAAGGGACTATAGAGCATACATTTAACTAGTCCATGTATCACCATATGCTTTCTAGAAAACAGACATTTTCCTAGGTTCTGAATTTTTCTAGATGCCTTATGCCTGAGGTACTGTCTTCTATTGCCTTTGTGAAATATAAGTTGTTATGGTGAAAAAAAAATTTACTTTTTGATAACTTGATCATAGTGCAAAGTTGTTGTCCTTTGTACCAAGAGTCCCATGTGCACCTTTCTCAGTCCCCCAAAGTGACTAAGTATCCTTGAAAGTTCTGGTTTGAGCCACCAGCAAAATGACAACCTGACCTTGAACCTTTGGAGGCTGGCTATTTTTATTTCACCTATTATGTTGGGACCCCCTCAAAAGAACCTCTAAGAATCAAAGTAAACCACAGGAAAAAGGGAGGGGGGGCTATTGAAGCTATGGAATGTAAACATCATAATAAGATTTTTCCTGGTTCTAAGATGTAGTCTCCTTTTAAAGAGCTCAAGGCAACTGATGAAAATCATCTGAGACTAACCCTCTAAACCACAGCAGGCTGGGATGGTAGGTATGGAAAAAGACTGGTGTTTATAACTCAAGCAGTATAAATAATACATAGTAAATAATATTTCCAAATCCAATAAACATTTATTAAGTATCTATTATGTGAAAGGAACTTAGCTAGGTGTTGGGGATGCTATTAGTAAAAAAGAAAACGTCTCTACCCTCAAGCAATTTACAATATTACATGGGAAGACAATATCCCAGAGGAAAGAAAGAGAAGGGTAGACACCAGAGGGTAACCTATGTGGGAGCATCTGGTTCTATAGAGCTGCGGGGAAAAACACAAACAGGCAGAGCAACAGATTCAGAGTGGAGGGATGGTATATACTTGATCCTATGTAGACACTGGAGTGTCATCAAAGACTATACTTATTTATCCCCTAATGACACCCAGTAGAACTTTACATACATGTGAGACCTGAGAAACAATCAGATGACAGACTGACAGATAGGTAGACAGTGGGACAATAGTGCCTGCCCCTGGGATCTCCCTCTCTCTTCTTGTTGGAGAAGATGGAGAGTAAACAATGGAGAGATTTCTTTCTAGATTCTCCATTTTAGAAAGGTACTAAAGAAAACTTGAATAATTTTATACTTGGTTGCACTCCTAGACTTTATTATCCCCGCCCCTCCCTCCTTCTCTTGATCCCTTTACAGCTACTTCTTATATATTTTCTTTTCCCACTAGCTTCTGAGCTCCATAGCAAGGATTATCCTTTAAGACTAACTAGAGGAAGGGAATGAAGCCAGACTGGCAGAATAACAGTAATTTACTCGAACTCTTCCAAATTCCCCTCAAACAATGAAAAAACCCAACAAGTTCTCAAATTGAATTCCAGAGAGGCAGAAACAACAAAAGATTGGGGTGAAACAATTTTTCAGTCCAAGACAATGTAGGAAGTCAGTATGGAGGGACTGTCTCATGGGGGTGGCAAAAGTTTCCAGAGCTCTCAGCAAATAGAAGGGGAGTGATTCAAGTGGTCAGAAGGAAATTATAGGTACACTTCCCTGGCGCTGGGTGCAGGACTCCCCTGTATTGCTTATATACGTTCTTAGATGGGGGTCCCAGAGTGAAAAAGGAATAATAGCTTACTGGCATTTATGACTCCTGGGAAGCAAGAGCTCTGGTCATAGTCTCAGGAAAGAGAGGAGTGTGAGGCTTTTATCTAAGACCTAGAGAAGAGAAAAGCACTGTCATTTGAAATCATTTTTTAATTTGATGCTAATATTTTGTAAGGCTGGTAGGTAGACAACAAAAATTATGTGGAACAGAGAGGGTGAGTCTACAATTTGAAATGTTATACTCTTTCAAATAATATAACTTGTAATAATAGTATCTGACACTTATAGAACAATTTATAGATATTGAATTTTCTCATGATTACAATGACCTAATGAGATAGATACTATAGATATTATATGCTACATTCTACAGATGAGGAAATTGAAACTCAGAGACCTAAAATTTTTGCTCATGCCATAGGAAAATTTTAAATCTAGGTCTTCCTGTCATCAAACCCATCACACATCATCATCTATATCACTGCTTTAAGTTATATTAGAGTTCGAAGTTTCTTCTTCCAGCTCTAAACCTAGAAGTTTATGGTCCTTTTCATCTTATCTTATAATTTTGTATTCCTATATATGAATCTCAGAGAAGTTCAAGTGATTTGCCCTTGATCATAAAGTGTCAGAGTCCTTACTCTTAAACACAGTTTCTTAGAATCCAAAGCCAGTCCTTTTCCCACCATACACTGACCTGTCTATTGAATAATTTTGCCTTTCCCAAACCAAAAGGAATGGAGGTAAAAAGGAATAATGGCTACAAGACTCATATCAATCTACACCATATTTAGAAATAAAAAATGTCAAGCTGAAAAAGATTCAATAATAATTTATGTTGCCATCATCTTTCTACTTTTGCATCTACTGTAAATATTGTTCTCCTTCTACAACTACTACTACTACTACTACTACTACTACTATACTACTATTATTATTATTACTAGTGCTATAGTTGTTTGTCCTTTGTTCTTGAAGAAGTTCATGACATCAGGGAGGAGATGCCATGAAAAGCACTTGAATTGGATTTGAGTGAGGGGGTGCTGGGCTAATTCACCAGTCTCACTTGTTTCTCTGGAGTCATCTGGATACCATGTTCAGATATGAACCAGGATGACTAGAGATGGACCTGGATGAAAGGCAATCAGGGTCAAGTGACTTACCCAGAGTCATACAGCTAGTGTCAAGTTCCTCAGGTCCCTCTGATTCCAACATTGCCAGCTGCCCTGCTGCTTCTGCTTCCGCTGTTGCTGCTGTTATTCCTGCTTTTATTGCCACTATTGCTATTGCTACTAGTGCTGCTGCTACTACCATTGCTGCTGCTGCTGCTGCTGCTACTACTACTACTACTACTACTACCACCACTACCACCACCAGCACTACTACTAAATAAAGCATACTCACATGATATTTATAAATAAAACATATTTATAAAAATATGAATACACTAAAAAATTGTTTTAGTACTTTGATATTGAGAAAGTTGATATTTACAGTTGATTCAATATGTTAGAACTTTACTTAAATTCTAATCAGTATTAGTTAATTGATTAGTCAGTTGATTGTATTATAAACAATATTAGTCAATTCATTATGAGGCTATAAGAAGTAGTGATTATCAATAATCAAGAATACATTTTCATTTAATAAAATATTTAATCTGTCATTTCATGATAGGTATAAGAATAAGCAATATATATATATATAATATAAATCAATACTATGTATAAGATACATGAAAATATAGATTCAAATAAGAAAGGCCTGTAATATACTTTAAACTTTCATTACTGCTTGTTTATTAAACCACAAGAACTGATACAATATATTCCTACCCTGTTTTACTCCAATTCTTTACTCAAACTATGTATGGGTGGTAACATGGTATGGAAAATCCTCAGTGGTGGACCTGGTATGACAGGGCTCCCTGATGTTTTTCCTGGAGCAGATGTATAGCTATATCATCTCCTCTTGTTCAACCATAAGAGTAGCCTAGCTGAACCAATCCTAGTTGGGAGTAGTCCATTGTTTTACAACCACCAAGTCAGGGGAAATATTTCAACCTTGCCTAACTTGTGATCCTGATGACATTTACTTTTGTTTATTCTAGTTTATTCCAGTATATGCATCATATTTCAACCAATTAAATTATAATGTTTGAATTATCTAGTCCTATCAAAAAGTCATGGAAAGAGTCAACATCTCAGATCCTGAGGAAGGTCTAAGGGTGTGTTCTGTTGGAGGGGATCAGTTCTCTTTAATAAAAGTGTTGACTCAGAGTTCTGACTCAGTTTCTCTTTTGATCACTCAGGTGGAATTTCCCCTCACAAAGCAAAGTACCTTACATACATTATTTCTTTTGATCACTTTCTTTTTCTGTTTTCCCTTTCCCATGCACAACACTTGACTTCCTCTAGTAAAATCTTGAATTCCAGATCTTAACTTCTCTTCAATTATAATCTTTCATGCCTCACATTTCTATATATCCTTCTATATAGCTGGAGAGAATGGAGAGTGGACAGTGGAGAGAGTTCCTCCCAGATTCTGCATTTAAGAAAGGTATTCAAGGAAATTATCTCATAATTTTCCAAATGGCAGTGGAGGCTTGATCTTCTATTGTAACATCTACCTTATTGCTTTACTACTATTATTAAAATATAAGCTCCTTGAGAGTTTCCCTAGTACCTGGCACAATGCTTGGCAATTAGTTACTCAATAAATATTTGCTCATTAATTGATTGATTGATTGTTCTCTAAAGTTAAGTACAATATGCCTTATCCTTGTTCCACGTAGCAATACTGCAAATATTTGAAAATATCCTCTCCAGTCTAATCATCCCGAGTTCCTTCCCACTGATTATTTTATGATACAATTCCCAGTACCTTACCCCTTTTATTTGCCCTCCATGGACCTACTGTGGATTTTCAATACCTGACCAGTTTGTCCATGTGCTTCACATATCAAGCTCCCCAAGTCAGGACAAGACAACTAATTCCTATCAGGGTCATATTGAATAAAACATATTGGAACTCTGGATTTGAACATTTTTCTTCATATAATGCCTTCTCTTGCTGTGCTTCCCCTACTTAGGATCTGAAAACTATGACCCAGTTTTGCTCTCTAAGTCCACTAAGGAGGTTTGCTGGCCAGGAAGGTCCATGAGTTTGTACCAATTTACTTTGATCAATGCTGGATTCTTCTAGGAATGAGTTAATGATTCTGTTTCCTCTCTCTTTAAAATGAAATCTAGAATAGAAACAGATTGAAAGCAAGAGGAGAAACTTAAGATCTGGAAACACTCAGATCAGGCAACCTTCCTACTGTAAGCAGAGAAAAAAGCTGAACATTGAGAAAACACAGCCAATGAGAAGAAACCTGTGGGCCATTTTAGTAAGGGATTTTTCCAAGATGTATTGATGCATATGGAGGGTGGGGAGAGGACAGGGTGGAAGAAAATGCTAGCAAAAGAATAAGAAATCCTGGTCAGTTAAGCTAATGACTAGCTTCCTGTGAATAATGCAAAGAAATTTATCTGCCTAAAGGCAAAGGATCTAGAAGTGAGGTGATCTCTTTTTTTTCTCAAATCTATAATAAGATTGTGATATAATTCCCTAGTTTAAATAAAAACATTACATTTCATGAAAGTGAACCAGTGATCAGGTCTGCATAGATTAAAACCTTCCAATGGACTCTGTATGAGACTTTAAAGGACTTCTATTCTCAATGAAGAGAAAAATGTGAGATTGAAGCAAGGTGTTCTCCAAATTCATAAAATAAAATATCAATGGAGGGCAGCAAAACTGGCCAATCTGTGATTCAGATTTCCCCAGATGACAAATTTAATTTAATTTCTATTTCATAGGCTAGACCTCTCCCTGGTCAAGGAGTTTCCCATGAATGCTTTGCTTTCAAGGAGTCTATCTAGTATTTAGTAGCAAATGAACATTTTACTCTCTACCTTATCTAAAATTCCAAAATTACAATTTGACCTGGGACAAAACTGAAAAATAGGTTCCTTTTGCCTCTGAGAAATCTTTCTCCTTTTCTCTCAGACTTTATCATTGTCTCATAAAAACTCCTATATCAGGGAACTTGGAATTCTCATGCTTGGATTCATTGATCCTGGTCAGAGTTCATGGCCCATTTTCTTGGTCAGATTTACAGGTATGGTTCAGATTTTCCCAGATTGTAAATTTAATTTAATTTCTTTATCACATTAAAGACCTTTCTCATATCAAGGAGTTGTCTATTCATGTTATTCCTTCATAGAACCAATCAAGTATTAACTACAAAATGAGCCCCTCTGCTCTACCCTACCTCCTTTAAGCATAGCCCAAATTCTAACAGGTCTGGACTGAAATAAAGATGTACCTTTTTGAAGAAAAGAACTAGTTGTTTCTTTTTTTCCCCATCTTTATTTTTAGGTTTTTTGCAAGGCAATGGGGTTAAGTGGCTTGCCCAAGGCCACACGGCTAGGTAATTACTAAGTGTCTGAGGTTGGATTTGAACCCAGGTACTCCTGACTCCAAGGCCGGTGCTCTATCCTCTGCACCACCTAGCTGCCCCCCCATCTTTTTTCCTGTGGTATCAAAGGCCCCATCTTTCTTATGCTTCCTATCTCTTTCCTGTTGTTGTTTTATCCTCTACTTTTAAAGAGAGCCAATAATATCACAAGGTTATATCTGACTTGTGCATGAATTGGATTTAAGTGAGACAGAGTTACACAAAATTTCCAGTCTCTGTTCCAGAGTTACTGAAGTCCATGACAAGACAAAAGTCAAAATGAATGGTGATGGTCAGGATGCATGTTCTGTTTCTGACCAAGCTCTAAGCACTCCACATCATTTGCTAGAACTATATTCATGGCTATTGGAATGACTTGTTCTCATCTATCCATTCTGCCAGGAAAGTATTCACTTGCTTGGAGAAAACATCAACCCTAACACACCAACAGATTTGATTTCTACCACACCTTTAACCTAGTTTAGTCTGTTTTACTGAGGTACATCTGCTCTGTATGAAACAGCCTCTTGGAATCACAATTTAGAGGAGGAAAACAGGTATACTTCAAAGCCGTTATACTAAAGGTCCTAATCCTCCTTGAACATCAAGTCAAGTATAAAAAGAATTTATTAAGAAGCTATTAGATGGGGGCAGCTAGGTGGTGCAGTGGGTAAAGCACCAGTCCTGGAGTCAGGAGTACCTGGGTTCAAATCCGGTCTCAGACATTTAATAATTACCTAGCCGTGTGGCCTTGGGCAAGCCACTTGACCCCATTTGCCTTGCGAAAAACCTAAAAAAAATACAAAGAATCTATTAGATGGGTGGGGTGCAGTGAATAGAGTACCAGTTCTTAAGTCAGGAGGACCTGAGTTCAAATTTGGCCTCAGTCACTTAATAATTACCTATCTGTGTGACCTTGGGCAAGTCACTTAACACCATTGTCTTGCCAAAAAAAACCCAAACCCAAATAAACAAATAAGCAAAAAAAAAATCTATTATATGGGAGCATCTAGGATAGAGGACTGATCCTGGAGTCAGAAGGAACTGAGTTCAAATTCGACTTCAGACACTTGATATTGACTAGTTGTATCACCTTGTGCAACTCACTTAACCCCACCACCTTACAAAAATAAAGCAAACAAACAAAAAATATATTATTATATGTCAGGGAAAGTGATAAGTTCTGATACACAGCAAAGACAAAACCAAACCCTATTCACAAGCTCACAGTCTAATGGGAGGACATAAACTAAAAACAACAACAACAAAAAAAAAACAAAAAGCCAAATTGTCCAAACAAGCTAGATGCAGAATAAAGGAAAGATAATCAGCAGAGGGAAGGTACTAGCATCAAGGAAAATTGGGAAAAACTTTATGGTTTCAAATCTCATCTCTTACACTTAACTCCCATCTGATTGTAATCAAGTTACTTTAACTTCCTGAGCCTCGGTTTTCTTACCTGTAAAATGAAACAGTTGCACTAGAAGGCCTCCAAGATCCTTTATAACTCTAGCTATATGATTCTTCTGGAAACTTTAAAAGATCATTTTTACAGACGAGGAAGCTGAGTACTTAAGAAGGATATTGACTTGTTCAAGGTTATATGACACTTGAGTACAGGATGAATTAGAACCCAGGTTTCCTGACTCCCAATCCTTTACTCTGTATTGTTCCATAATATTTACAAGTCTTGTCAAAACTCTTTCCATTTGAAAAGGAAAGTCAATGAAGTCCTCCATATTTAAATTTTTCTTTAAAGATGGAAAAAAATTGATATGGAGTGGGGATGTGATTCTGTTCTCTTTGCCTTACCCTGTGTCTCTGAGACTGCAGTAGTAGATGAAGCCAAACTGGTGGCTGGAACATACCATTATGACCAGCTGCAAAGGATGAGGTGGTAAAGAATGGAATCTTCCTTGGATATTTCACTCCATACATCCACAGCCCCATATCCAATGATTTTAGGTTATAATCTACTCCCAATTAAAAGAGTGGCCTGTATAGAGCCTTCTTCTTTTGAACAGGTCAGCATATCCAGAAGATGGATGAATGTATTGGAATCCTCCAGTTCAACACTTCTCCCCCTCTCCTCTTCAAAATTATCACCACATCAACATCATTTATGGCCTCATTGTTGTAATATGAAACCTCTAGGAGGATCAGCTGACGTGTGTGCACTGTCATTACATTTTTGCTATAGATCAATGGAACAACTGTACCAACTCCTCAGCCAAATAAAGTAAAAAAAAATGTTGAATCTATAACCTCACTGCGCACTAATGTGACTGCTTAGCAGGTCTGTTCCTTGCCCAGTCTTTTGATTAAGTGGGTCCTTATAGTTTATGAAAAATTTTTTGATGTGTTACATGGAAAATGTCTTTATTTTATCAGTCTCATCTTTTATCAGGTCAGGTCTCTATTGAATTTTGCCATTTTGAGAACCAAAAAAAGGGAGAAAGACTGACCTAGATATTTCTTGAGCAAGTATTTAAGTGGGTTTCAAGATACCAGATGCTGGGCTTTGCTAACAGCCAATATGATCAGAGACCCATATGGTGAAAACTTAGGTGTCTGTCAGCAATGGGTACCCCCCAAATCAATGACATTCAGGAAGCTTGGATAAGAATGGAATTAGTGAGTAATAATTTTCAATGACTTGATTTCAGGGTCCCACACTGCAAGGAGGCAGTCTTTTGCCTCAATTTCAGGATTCATATGGTAGGGTCTACCCAATGTTTGACTGACAAGAAAAAAATTCATTTAACAAATTTTTCATTCTCTTTGCATGTCCAAGCTCCTTTGCTTCTATACATTTGAAACACCTACTATATGCTAGGCATGAGAGATATAGAAAAAAAAAAAACTAAAACAGATCTTGCCCTCAAGAAGGTAGCATTCTTCTGGCAGAAGAATCATTCTTTTTTTACAATATAGCTATAGTTAATTACAACCAGATAACATAATGTGTTTTTATGATAGCATATATTTTGTTTCTAGTGTTCTACTACCACAAAAGTAATACAATGAATATTTTGGAGTAAACACACACACACATTTGTATCTATATAAATATATATATATATATATATAAATATATATATACACAAATACATGTGAATGTAAATATGTCTAAATCTATATGTGTATATGAATATGTAAAACACCATATATATATATATATATATATATATATATATATATATACCTTTATACTTATCTTTGACTTTCCTGTGTAATTTCCTAGCAACTAGATTTTGGGATTAAAGAGTATGGCTTATATTTTTGTGTCTCCTTTAATATAATTTCCATCTTTTGTCATCTATCAATTTTCTGGAAGTTAATGAGCTAAAACTTGGGGATTGTTTTTATTTTCATTTTTCTTATAATGGGGAGAGGGACCATTTCTGCTTAGGTCCTCTATTGAGGAAGCTTCTAATGATTTCCTGTTGATTTTACACACTCACATTTTTTTTTAAATCATTCTGTGTCAATGCATTATAAAGCTTTTAATATAAATGACTGCTTAAGTTCTTTGTACTTTGGCAAAGGCTTTTGCTGCATCTGTTGGCATAATCATGTACTTTGAGGTGCTGTTTTTAATAATGAATATTTAATAGTGAATATTTCTTCTCTAATGTTGAACATTTTCATCCTTTCCCATTTATTGGAGTTTATCGAGCAGCAAACTGTTGGACAGATTATCTTCTCTACCTTACTTAGCTAACCTAGGACATTGATGCCTGTAATATTTATTTTGTGCAACAAAAGATAGCTTCAACAATAACTACTTTATAATTTAAAATTAGACAATGACATTCCTTATCTTTCAACTATTTTTCTTATTTCTCTTAATGTTCTTTTTCTTTTTTTCTTTTGTATTAATTTTGAATTTTTTCTAATTTCATCAAGTAGCCAATTGAGTTATAGAGTACTAAGGCTGTATATTAATTTGGGTGGTATTATGGTCACCATTAATATATTCATATAGTGCATTCATGAACATTAAAGTCTCTCTAATGCTTTAGATCATTTGTATATTTATTTAAAAACTTTTATAATTATATTTTCTTATTTTATTTGCATGTATATATTTACTTGGTTCATATATGTATGTTGCCAAGTTATCTCCTAAATATTTGTTTATTTAATTATAAATATAAATGACATTTCTTTATATTCATTTTCTTGTATTTTTTGTTAATAACAGCTTTCCAAGGATTTATTTTATATCTTGCTGCTTTTTGAAGTTTATTTGTAATTGTTATTAATTTTTCATTGATTCTTGACATTTTGATATCTTGATAAGCAAACCATCATATCATCTGTAAGCAGGAATATTTTTGCCTCTTTTTCATATGTGCTTAAATCTTTTTTCTTGTCTTATTGCTATAATTATAATGTTTAAAGTCATCTTTGCTTTGCCTCAGAACTTAGTAATGAAGCATCCAGTATTTCTCTCTTTTAAGCAATATTATTAACTACTGGTCAAGATGGATGACTGCATTAGGAGGCAGTTTCCATATACCATTCTAGGAAAATTCTCAAGTTCATAGTAAATTGAATAATGATCAAGAGATCGAATGAGAAATTATAAGTAACTTTTTCTATCCCCTACCTGCACAAGAAATGATCTGGAAGCATGAGAGCAATAAGAAATGTGTTCTTCCACATACCCAGTCTTAACAGCTTGCTAAGTCTCCTTACATGATTAGTTTTGTCCATGAATACATGTCACCTGAAATATTCTATATCCTAAGGCAGTAAGAAAAAAGGACTTCCCTTAAAAAAAATCTCCAAGATGGTCAGAAAACTCCAAGGTGAGAACCTTGACAATGCTGAAAAGTAATAGCAGACAGTAGGCAGTATGGCAGTGCTCAGACTAGCACAGTCTAGGACAGGGCCTCAGAGGTTCAGAAAAGTCTTTCTTGAGATACCAGGGATAGCCCCAAAGATTCAGCATTGTGGACCTAAGTGATCTAGAAAAGCCTAATTCTAGGACATAGAGATAGAGGTGGCTACTAGAAATAATGAGAGAACAAGGGGAGAGAATAAGCAGATCAATGACCTCATCTAAAAAGTACAGCAGAAAGTGAAATCTGATCATAGCTCAAAGTCCATTCAAGAACTAGAGTTTAAGAAATGAGTAAATCAAAGTAATCACCAATCAACATCAAAAATTATTGAAAACTTAGAATTCTCTAAAAAAAGAAGAGTGTAACTTTATGATCACTGCACTCAAAGGCAAGGATTTTTTTTTCCCTACAAGAATTTCCTGAATACCAATAATAAATAAAATATGGAGAATTCCAGGGCAAAGCCAAGATGGTGGCTTGAAGCTAGAATGCTTATGGACCTTTTCCCTACTTAGAACTAAATAAAAGGATAATTTGGGGCTATCTGAGATAGAGAATACATTTGTATCCAGAGAAAGAAATGTGGAGTTTGAACAAAGATCAAAAACTATTACCTTCAATTTAGGGTGGAAAAACCCATTATCTCATTATGTAATTTTGCTATCTCTTATACTTTATTTTTCTTCCTTAAGGATATGATTTCTCTCTCATCACAGTCAACTTAGATCAATGTATACCATGGAAACAGTGTAAAGACTAAGAGACTACTTTCTGTAGGGGGTGGAGAAAATCCACCAATCCCCCTGAGAAAGAGATCCCAAAAAACCAACCCCTAGGAATATTATAGCCAAGTTCCAGAACTCCCAAGTCAAAGAGAAAATATTACAAGCAGCCAGAAGGACACAGTTCAAATATCGTGGAACTGCAGTCAGGATCACACAGGACTTAGCAGCAACTACATCAGAAGCTCACAGAGCTTGGAATACAATATACCGGAAGGCAAAAGAGCTTAGAATGCAGCCAAGAATGAACTACCCAGCAAGGCTGAATGTCCTCTTCCAGGGAAAAAGATGGACTTTCAATGAACCAGGGGAATTTCAAATGTTCCTTTTGGAATGGCCAGAGCTGAACAGAAGGTTTGATCTTCAGATACATGACTCAGGTGAAGCATGGAGATTGGAAGAGAGGGGGGAAATATGAGGGACTTAATGAGGATGAACTGCATGTATAGAGAAATGATACTGATAATATTCATATGAACCTTCTCAATTAATAGAGCAGGTAGAGGGAGCTTTTATAGTTGAAGCACAGGAGAAAGCTGAATTCGAAGATAAAATATGGTGTAAAAATGGAGTCAATAGAAAAAAAAGGGAATGGAATGGGAGAAAGAAAAAGGAGAGGGGGAATAGTCCAAGATATTTCACATAATAAGATTTTTTTTATTACAATGAGCTATTGCAATGATATGGAAGGGGGGAGGCAAGGGGGAATGAGGGAATCTTTGCTCTCATCAGAGATGGCTAGGAGAGGAAACAGCAAATATACTCAATGGGGTATAGACATCTGGAGTAAGAAGGAGGGGGGAGCAGGGGGAAGGGGTGGGGATGTGAATAAAGGAGGAAAGGATGGACCATGGGGGGGAGAGTGGTCATATATAACACATTTTCTTTTTTACTTCTTGCAAGGGGCTGGGATTGGAAGGCCTGCCCAGGACCATAGGGCCAGGTATATTCTGGGCCTAAGGGGTGGTATGGGGGCTCAGGGCTTCACTCTGACTCTGCTGCACCACTCAGCGACCCTACAGCAGAGTCAGAGTGAAAGGAGAGAGAAAATATAGTACATGGTAGTGGAGAAATAAGAAAGGAGGGAGTTGTGATCAGCAATGGCAATGCTGGAAAAATATGGAATTAACTTTTGTGATGGACTTATCATAAAGAATGTGATCCACCCGTGACAGAGTTGTTGGTGTTGAAGCAAAGACTGAAGCACATTTTTTGTTATTATTATTTGGGGGAGGGTGCAGGGCAAGAGGGGCTGTGAGGCCTGCCTGGGGCCACATAGCAGGGTGATCTTTGGGTGTCTGGGGCCGGATTTGGACCCAGGTGCTCCTGGCTCAAGGGTCAATGCTCTGTCTGCCACCCAGCCACCCCTACTATTATTACTATTTTATTTTATTTTGGGTCTTTTTTTTCTTCTTTTTGGTTTTTGCAGGGCAGTGGGGATCGGGTGGCTTGCATGTTACATGGCTGGGTGATTGTTGGGTTTATGAAGCTGGATGTGGACTTGGGTGCTCGTGGCCCCAGGGCTAGTGCTTCATCCATTGCGCCACCTGGCCATACCTACAATTATTACTATTATTTTTTTTTATTTTAATTTTTTTCTCTTCCCTTTACTTTTTTCGCCCAAGCAAGTCTATCTATATTCATTGGGGTAGGGGTATTTTGTTTACTTGTAAACAAGAATATTTTATTAATATAAAAAACATTTGTACAAAATGAGAATAAAAAATAAATTTTAAAAAAAGAGTGGGAAAACCAGCAAGAGGCTATTAGTCACAGTGTAGATCAAATCCTGACTGCTTGACAACAGCATAGGTCTCAGCAGCTATCTAGAAAGCCAGCAGGGAGGGTCCCAACCTCAAAGAAAGTCTGAATCCTGTTAACACTGGAGCAAAAGGCAGGACTAGGTTGGGAAAAACCACTCATACACAGAACCTGAACATAAAGGAGGAGACATATCTCGCAAAGGCAAGGCCTGGACTGGCAACAGTCCACAGGACTGGACTAGTCAACATCTTGGCCAATGACAAGTCAAGGATCATACCCAAGCCACAGCATAAAACACTTCAGCATACTCCTTATACCTCAGGAGCAGGGCTAATACAATTCAAGATGAGCAAATGAGCTGAAAGAGTGCTCACCACAGAGAGTTACCATGCAGATAAAGATGATAACAATGCCACCTCAGAAGAAGAAATCAATGAAAAATTACCTACAGAGGAAGTCTCAAAAGAGTATTGGACTCAAATCCAAAAGCCCAAAGAAGATCTTAAAAACCAAAGAAGAGAGGAAAAATAAAAATGGAAAAAAGAAAGGAGAGTCATGCAGGAAAATTATGAAATATTGATCGAAGAAATCAGCTCCTTTAAAAGTAATCACTTGGAAAAAGAATGTAATACTTCAAAAAATAAAATCAGCCAACTGGAAAAAGAATGCAATTCATCTAAAACTCAAATTTACCAGTTGAAAAAGGAATGCAACTCAGCAAAGAGTAAAGTTAATCAACTGAACAAAGAAACACAAAAACTAGCTGAAGAAAAAACTATAAAAATTAGAGTTAGACAAATAGAAATGAATGAATCTATGAGATTACATGATTCTATCAAAGTAAAAAAGGTTGAAAAACTTGAAGAAAATGTAAAGTGCTTTTTAGGGAAAAAATGAATTGGAAAATAGATACAGAAGAGAAAAATTACAAATTATTGGACTACTAGAAAGCCTAGATCAAAAAAAGAATCTGGAAAACATCTTTCAGGATATTATCAGGGAAAACTGTCCAAATCTGCTAGAGCAAGAAGAAAAATAGCCTTTGAAAGACTACACAAAACTCCTCCAGAAAGAGTTCCAAGAATTAAAACTTCAAGGGCTATCATGGTCAAATTACAGAATTCTCAAAGAAAAAAATACTGCAAGCAGCAAAAAGAAGTAATTTAAATACAAAGGAAACACAATCAGACTTATACAGGACTTATCAGCTTCAACACTGAAGGACAGGAGGACATGGAATACCAAATATGGGGGGCAAAGGAACCTGGATTACAACCAAGAAGTTACAACCCTGCAAAATTCAGCATATTCTGCCAGGGGAAATATGGATGTTTAACGAAAAGCAGGACTTTCAAAATTTCCTGATAACAAGACCAGAATTGAACAGAAAGTTCAATTTCCAAATATAAGACTCAAGAGATTATAAAAAGGTAAACAAAAGGGGGGAACAAAAAAATATTAGTCAAGAATATTAAATTGTGTACAACTCTATAAGGGAAGATACAGCACTTGTAACTCTTGAGAATTGTATTTCTCTTAGGATAGTTAAACAGCTGAAAATAGCTGGAGATTAGATTTAGAGGATATGGGTATGGTTGACTCTTGTCTTTCTATGGAAGAGAACCAAGATGACATCACTATGTTTGAGACAAATAGCCCTGATGAAAAATTGGGGTGTTTACTCTAAACTTATATGGCTCAGTTTCCTTTGATCTACTTTAATTCTGTCTTGCTCATATTGCTTACCACTTTCTTTGATGAGGGCATCTTATGCTGGGTGATCCTAAGCCAGTGTCTCTCATACAATCACCTAAAAAACCTACAAGGAAGTCAGGTAGTACCTTTTAGAGTCATTCTTGGATTCCAATTTTAGATTGGAAAATGAAAAGCCACTTTCAGAATAATGGCACTATCCAGAAGGAGATGGACTATTTTGCAAAAACTCAGTCTACAGTATTTTGATACCATGACTAGAATGAATAGGTCACTGAAGAATATGCACCTGGGGCAGATAGAACTTCTTTGATCTCTAGGAGTGAATTAGAAAGATACTATTCCTTTTCATTGCTTTTGCTGTTTGTCCTTCATTCTAGAAGAAGAATGGCATCAAGGAAATGATACCATGATAGGCAAGTGAGTTGGATTTAAGTGAAGCAGTGCTATGCAAATTCACCAATCTCACTTTCTCCTCTAGAACCATCTGGGTCTAGTGACCAGATATGGATCCTTTTTGACTGGTGAGGAATAATTGATGAATAGATATAAGAAGGAAACACTGCTGGCAGAGACTGTAGTATCTGCAGGATCCAAAGTAATATCTTTCTTATAAATTTCCTCCTCCTCCTCCTCCTCATCCTCCTCCTCCTCCTTTCCCCCCATAGAGTTTCCTAAGGGATAGCCATTTCATCATTTTTTTCTGCCACAGTATTTATGCTGCCTCATCGTAGAAAGATACCTTGGCAAAGTGGACACAAAAAAGAAAGAAATGAGTTGAGCTACACCAACAGTGGTCATTCTAGTGTCCAGAGTCATGCAGCGTATTGATATGAATGGGTTACCTAAAGATCAGGTGGAGCAAAGAAAACTGCAACCTGGATGGTTCTGAGCAGAGTAGAGGCATGATCTGGCCTGAAGCAAGAATTAGCTAAAATCAATGATATGGAGCCCAGATAATTAGTACCATCTTCTCTGACCAAGCAATCTTACATTTGGGTTCTGGATCTGATATTCAAGCTATTGTTCTACCCAGCTCTATCCTTTCTCTGGTGTTGTACCCAGAAAAGTCTATTGCCTCAAATATCTATTAAGGGAGGTCAGCCAATGAACCCCATTTATGAAGGTGGATCCTTGCTAATTTTGCTATTTCCCCTTAACTCTAAATATACCAGCAAGTTAAAAAAAGGTATTGGGGTGGTGGGAGTGAAGGAAGTGTCAAAACAGCACAATTTATCATAATGAATTGTCAGGCCCAATCATCCTGAAACAGCAGTTTACAAGTTGGATGATCACAAATCTTTTCTGGGACATTATCTCACAGAAATAAAAGAAAAAACACCCAGGATAAATTCTTAGCACAGTTGGGCTCCCTCCCTCCACCTCCTCCCCACTTCAAAAAGATTTAACATCTAATTCAGGTTTTGACGAGCTGCTTCATCTCTGCAGAAACACTGTTGATCTCTGTCGGACCCCAACGGCCTTGGGCAGAACAGAGTGAAGAGCAGTAGAAAAAGAGTGATCCGTCTGTAATGATAAATAAATACATTATAGGATCCAGCTCTGGGGAAGGGCTGCCAACGTTGATGGAGCGCCATGACCTCCAACATGACTGCTGCCAAGTCCCAGGCTTTTAACAGGCGTCAACTTCCCCCTCCCACCCAATATCCTTTCTTAAAGGGCCCATGCCAAGAGAAAGGGAAAATCCCAGCCATCCCCCCTTCATCTCCAAAAATTTTCAATCAATATTTTGGGTTGAGCTGAACTCTCAAAAATACTGCTCTTTTGAGTTTTTTCAATAGGTCCAGAAGAATGAAAGGAAAGACAGAGAGGTCAGTATAGAGTGGATCAGTATACTAGACTTCTTAAGTCTAGTGCCTTCTCTCTGTGAATTATTTTCTACCTATCTGGTATGTTTGTGTATATTTATTTGCTTGTCTACTCCTCCCCCCACTAGATTGTGTGAACTTCTCCAGGGCAGGGACTACCTTTTGCCTCTTTTTGTAAATTAGTGAATTGTAAATCAGTGAAATATAGCTGTTGCTTCATAAATGTTTACTGATTGATATGATCATTCCTACAAGTAAATCCAAAATAAAGTTCAAGTTCAGACTAAGGTCTTCCAATTCCAAATTGGGTATTCTTTTCATTATCAATATAGAAAGGAAATCAAATACCATATATGGAAAACAGTATTGAGACTGAGTCTTCAAATGACATATATGAACCAGTCTCAGGACAAACAGGTAGCAAAGATTGGTGAAAAGATCACTGGTTAGACGGTTAGACTTTGAGTCCCAGATTTGATACTAACTAGTCATTCTTACCTATGAAACCTAGTCACCTTCTCTGATTCTGTTTCCTCATCTATAAAATGAGGAAGTTAAGTAGGTGATTTCTCCAATTCCTTCAAGGTCTAATAATCTATAAATTAATGTTTCTAATCTTACTTCATATTTTATATAGGAAAATTATTGTGCCTGTCCTGAGAACTATATTGTTTTAGATAACAGAAAGTTAAAGGGGGTGAGAACTTAGAAGATAGAATTCAGAGCAGGAAAGGGTCTCAGGACACATATCAGAATTGTTACTGAACTTAACACAGAGACAAGAGAAAGAGCCAGAAGGGACTTTAGAGATCATCTGGTTCAATACTTTCATTTTCAGCTGGAGAAACAGATCCAAAGTGAGTATAAGTGACAAATAAATCTAAGATTAGAAATGAGAACTTCTGACTCCTAATATGATGTTCTTTTCATTAATAATAATAATAATAATAAAACCAATAATTGTTGCCTAAGTTACTTGCAAACACTAGTATCTCATTCAATTCTGTGAGGTAGGTATTACAGGCAACATTATCCTAATTTTAACAAGTTTCAGAGACATATATACAAAGAATAAATATGAGAGGTAAGATTCAAGCTTAACTATCTTTTGTCTCCAAAGGCAGCATTCTTCCCTTTATTTCATTTCAGCAGGTAACTGACCTATTAAAATATCTGAGTCATTTATACAGCAGTCCCCTCTCATACCTTTTTTTGAAAAATCTATTTATGGTTCCTGATTTATGCTTCAGCAGAAGTTGAACTTTGTTATATTGAGGCATGTTCTATCTAAAACATTGTGTTATTTTCCAAGCATGCACCCATAGTTTGTTTAATGAGTGTGAAAAGTCAAGCATTGCCTTAAACTAACAAAAAAACAACAATTGTATTGACTACTTTGTATCTTTTCTTCCTGTAACATATCCTCCTTCTTCCAAAATTAAAGTTCTTTTCATTAAATGAAGAATCACCTTCAATCATCACCTTCAGGTCCCCAGGTATGGACACACCAGAAATGGCTATTTCAAATGTTTACAGAAATAGTCTGTGTCATCAATGGACAGTTCTCCCTGAGATTTCATATAGTCATTTCATATTTCATTCAGATTCATGGAGGGTCAAATTGGAGTCAAAGCCTCAAGAGTGCAGTGTGGTGAGGATGTGAAAGGGATGTTAGGAGAGGAGGGAATACTAGATAGGAAAGCAAAAGAATTGTGTCCTAACTAAACTTTATATACACACATCCTAAACCCTATCAAAGGAGTCACCACACAATACTACACATAATACATTCTTCCCCACAAAAATTTTTTTAAAAGCAAGTTGTTATATTTAACCTATTAATCTTTTATCTAACCTAGGCAAAGGAAAGAATAAACACATTTTCTGGGGGACTAGTTATCTACTTAAAAAAACTGTGCTTTTCAAGGCCATTAGAAGTGACTAAAAGGGGCGGCTAGGTGGCATACTGGATAAAGCACCGGCCTTGGAGTCAGGAGTACCTGTGTTCAAATCCAGTCTCAGACACTTAATAATTACCTAGCTGTGTGGCCTTGGGCAAGCCACTTAACCCCATTTGCCTTGCAAAAACTAAAAAAAAAAAGTGACTAAAGGACTACAGACTATTGCTTATTAACACAACTTATTACTTTGATGTGCTAATTACAGCTCATTCTGATCCATTCATGACAATAGGACTTTATTAGGCAACTCTTACTAATCCAATCTAGGCAAAAAGATTCAGAGAAAGAAGACATAGGCTGGAAAACAAATGCCTTCATTTATAAACTGTCATTTCTTTGTGACTTCCGTTTTCCTCCCCCTCCTAGAGGGAGTTATACTAAATGAAAAGAATATTAAAATATTCCAAAAGGAGTAGAATTGGGAGGGGGAGGAAAGACTGAATTGGAGACAGAACAATTTTGTGATAATTATTAGAAAAATCATTATTTTATTTATCTCATTTTAAGTTATTCCTTATTATTTACATATATATAAAACAAATTCCAAAATATATCACTATAATTCTAATATATTTCAGCATATCTAGAATATTGGAATGATTCATATTGAATAGAGGACTTGTGCAGATTTTAATAAGGCTGAGATTTCCCCTTGATCTTGGAACCCAAGGGCCTAAAAACTGTTTAGAATATCCAGTTTAGAGGATCTCTTAAGAAATTTTTCTACTCATAAATTTTCCAATCCTATGAGGAAACCAACTTTTCCTCCTTTCCTCTCCCTATAGGATTCTTATAATCCTTTTCTGATTAGGTTCTAAATGGCAGAAAGAGACTCACAGATTTGAAGAGAGAGGGTCCTCCTCCCCTCTCCCAACTTTCCTCCATCCCCCACCTGCCATATTTTCCCTCCACCCAGCTCCTGGATTCTTTTACTGACAGCCCTGGCAGCAACAATCTCTGTCAGGCTATAATTTAAAGCAAAGCAATGCAAACTTGAACCAACTGTACCCAGGTGATTGATGGGTCGAGCTAGCAATTGTTTTTGTTTCTTCACAGGATTCATGTAAGTAGGTATTGTGATCCTAACTCATCCTCTATCATTCCTTAATCCACTCAAAAGCAATGTTTAGCATCTTAACTTTATAATAGGAGGTATCAATTAGGACCTGTCAGTGTTTTCAGTGGCAATATCTAATTACAGTCACTTGCTATAGGCTATCTTGTTAAAAAATTTTGAACTGAATGACTAAGTATTCCTGACAAGTTTAATGCATTATTAAAGGTGTAATTACCCAGTTATTGCTCATGGAATTCTGAGTTAATTATGTGACTTCTAAATTCATCACTTTTATGTTTATTGAATTTTACTAAGTTCACCCCAGTCTTATGTTTCCCACTAATGTGTATTCTGACTCATTTTTAACTCTTGGAACAGGAGGGCTACTGACTTAAAAAGCATAAGGTATTTAGTTTAATTTATATTTAACAACCTGGGGCAGAGGAGAGAGTGATAGATCTGGACTTGGAAGAACAAGGTTCAAGTTCTCTGTTACTTAACTCCTTGTTTGACCTTGGTCAAGTCATTTCTTCTCAGAGCTTCAGTTTTGTCTTATATAAAATGGACAGGTTCTGAAGCAGCATGGTGCAGTAGACAGACCATTGGAACAAGAATGGAGAACCTATGTTTGAATCCTGGCTTGGCTACTTAACATCTGTTTAAATATAGGCTATTCATTTCCCCTCTTTGACTTTATTTCTTTTATTACTGTTGTTGTCTTTATCATTATATTAATAACTCTTTGGGTTCATATGGTGGGTAACTGCTTTCATATATTCACCACAACACACAAATTACAGAGGTTAAAATCCTAGATTTTATTATTGTTCTCAAACATAGGTTCAGTCCTCAGAGAAAACCTAGACAACTTTGTAGAAGAGTCTACAAAGACTTCTTATAGGCAAAAATTATACCGATGACAGACAAATAATCCACTTACACATCGCAAGCTTATGCATTCCTTGTACATATCAGCCATAAAATTTAAAGAGAAGAGAGATCCACAATCCCATACTTCCTTTAGTGACATAAAAGTTCGACAAACTTAAACAGAATCATAATCTCATATATCCCCTAAGACAGGCATGGGAAACCTTTTTTCTGCCAAGAGCTATTTCAATATTTACAACATTATTCGCAGACTATATTTGATCAAGCATTTAATTAATTCACTTTTTAAAAGCTACTAGATTTATTGAATTTCAAATCCCCCACCATCACCACTGTAGTTGCCTTAACAATTGTCAAACCAATATGTCCTATGGGACTGGAGCTTTTCCATCCCTTTCCTAAGAAAACAACTACATACTAGGTAAACACAGTCCTATCATGAATTAAATTATATTTAGAAGATTTACAAGCTTGGAAGGATTTGCATGAACTGATGTTAAGCAAGATGAGCAGAACCAGAAAAACATTGTACACCCTCACAGCAACATGGGGGTGATGATCAACCTTGATGGACTTGATCATTCCATCAGTGCAACAATCAGAGACAATTTTGGGCTATCTACAATGGAGAATACTATCTGTATCCAGAGAAAGATTTGTGTACTTTGAACAAAGACCAAAGGCTATAACCTTCAATTTAGGGGGAAAAAAACTTGTTATGTAATTTTGCTATCTCTTATACTTTACTTATCTTCCTTAAGGATATGATTTCTCTCTCATCACATTCAACTGAGATCAATGCATACCATGGAAATAGTGTGAAGACTAACAAAATGCCTTCTGTGGCAGGTGGGGGGAGGGAAGAAAGAATGGGGGAAATATTATGAAACTCAAAATAAATTAAATCTTTCTAAAAAAAAAGATTCAGGGCAGCTAGGTGGCACAGTGGATAGAGTACAGGCCCTGGAGTCAGGAGTACCTGAGTTCAAATCTGACCTCAGACACATAATTACCTAGCTGTGTGGCCTTGGGCAAGCCACTTAACCCCATTTGCCTTACAAAATCCTAAAAAAAAAAAAAAGAAGATTCATAGAGTCAGGGACAGTTGAAATTCTTCCTCTGATTTCTTATCTAAAAATGTTTGAGGTTCTAAATAAATTTTTCACCTCTCATAGGAAGAGATTTTTAATTAGGTGAGGTCAATATTGAGATTTGAAGAAGGAATGATCCTGAGTCTTGAATAATAAAAAGAAATAAACAAATTCCTACAACAATAACAACAATAGCTAGCATTTATAGACCTCTTCAAAGTTAACAAAATGCCTTACAGATGTTACCTCATTTTATCTTCACAGTACCCTTCGTGGGTAGATGATATTATTATTCCCATTTTATGGATGAGAAAACAAAAGCAGATGGTAAGTGATTCTCACAGGCTCATACAGCTTAGTAGGAGTCTGAGGGAAGATTTTAATTCAGATTTTCCTGACCCCAGGTCCAGTTTCTATAAAATGACTCAATTGGTCTAGATGGTTCTTAGGTCCTTCCCAGATGTAAATATTTGATTTAAAATTATACTATTAATGTTATGAATATTATGATATGAATGATTATGAATAGCAAGATATAAATAATATGAATAATTGAGCTTTGAGGATCAATCCAGCTCAAAATCCTATGATTAACTCCAAATGAACAACCTGAGTTCCTTTACTAGAGCATGATGAAAATAGTATACCCCACTTATGTGTTGGTGGTCAGTTGAGGAAGGAAATGGCAATGTGTTCCAGTATCTTTGCCAAGAAAATCCAAATGAGGTCAAGAAGCATCAAATAACTCTTTAAAAAAAGACTATAAACTAGTGGCAGTAGGAGAGATGAAATCCTCAACCCCATCTTAAACTTAATGAATTAATTAAATGTTCACTTTGGGGGGGAGGGGAAGGAGCTGAGCTTTTGCCAAATTCAAGATAAGAAGTGAGATTCCTGCAGGCATCTTGGAACAGAGAACTTAAGACTGAAGCTGTCAGTTGAAATCATTGTACCAAGAACTGAAGAAATTTCCAAATACACTTTGAGTTTGCTCAGTGAAAGACATCATTATATATTCTTCTCCCCTCTTTTATCTAAGCATTTCCAATATCCTGATTTTTCTTTGTATTTAAAGAAATTTAAGATCAGACATTATATTGTAAACATAGTCCTTGGAGAAAGACAAGGCTTAGCTAGAAATATAGAAAATTCAAATTAGGGAAAGAAATGAACATTGGTCTAAATGTTAGGAATTTCCCATATAGGGGTGGGAGTGAGATCTGAACTATTGCCATTGTATTAACTTTTCATGTGATTAAAATTCCATAAAATAGCATAGAAAAGAATATAAGGACTATTTTGTTTCCCTGAGGCTAGAAGGTATTATTTTAATTTAATTTTTTCTAATTATATGCAAAGATAGTTCTCAAAATTCATAATTTTGCAAGGTTTTGGTTACATAATTTTTCAACTACACTCTCTTCC
The DNA here is from genome assembly GCF_037893015.1 of Macrotis lagotis. Classification (NCBI taxonomy): domain Eukaryota; kingdom Metazoa; phylum Chordata; class Mammalia; order Peramelemorphia; family Peramelidae; genus Macrotis; species Macrotis lagotis. The sequence goes on along the minus strand of NC_133658.1, from coordinate 349,518,300 downwards.
CTTCTTCCTCCCCATAGCAGTGAATAATCTGATATAGCTTACACATGTACAGTCATATTAAACATATTTCCATACTAGTCATGTGGTAAAAGAGGAATTAGAACTAAGGAGTGGGGGAAAAAGCAATGAGGAAGAAAAAAAATGTAAAAGAAGTTTTAAAACATGACAGAGTATGATTTTCCCTGCATTCAGACTGTATAATTTCTTTCTCTGCATATGGATGACATTTTCCATAGCAGGTCTTTCAGAATTGTCCTTGATCACTGAACTGCTGAAAGGAGCTGCATCCAATAGAGTTGACCATCCCACAATGTTACTGTTAACATTAAAATGTTCTTTGGTTCTGCTCACTTCACTTAGTATCAATTAATGCAATTCTTTCCATGCTTCTCTAAAGTCAGTCAATCATGATTTCTTACAGAAAAATAGTACTCCATCACATTCATATATCATAACTTGTTCAGTCTTTTTCTACCTGATGGGCATCACTTCAATTTCAAATTCTTTGCCACTACAAAAAAGAGCTGCTCTAAATAATTTTGTACATGTGGGCCTTTCTCCTTCTTTATGATCTCTTTGGGATATAGATCTAATAGTGGAATTCCTGGATCAAAGAGAATACACAGTTTTATTGTCCTTTGGCACAGTTCCAAATTTCTCTTCAGAATGGTTGGGTTAATTCTCCACCAACAGTTCATTAGTGTTCCAGTTTTCCCACATCCTCCCCACATGGGTCATTTTTCCTTTTTTGTCATTTTAATCAATCTGATAAATGTGAGGTGGTACCTCAGAGTTATTTTAATTTACATTTCTCTAATCAATAATAATTTGGAGCATTTTCTTCATTTGACTATAGATAGCTTTAATTTCTTCATTTAATAATTGCCTTTTAACCATTTGTCAATTGGAGAATGATTTGTATTCTTATAAGTTTCAATCGGTTCTTTATATATTTTAGAAATGAGACCTTTCAGACACTGGTTGTAAAAATTGTTTCCTGGCTTTCTGCATTCCTTCTGATCTTGGTTGCATTGGTTTTGTTTGTGCAAAAACTTTTAAATTTAATGTAGTAAAAATTATGCATTTTAAAATGTATAATATTCTCTATCTCTTGTTAAGTCATAAACTCCTACCCTCTGTACAGATCTAACAAATAGACTATTCTTTATCCTCCTAATTGACTTATGAAATCATGCTTTTTGTCTAAATCCTATATCTATTTCAACCTTATCTTGGTATAAGGTATGAGATGTTTCACTTTGCCTAATTTTGGCCATATTCTTCTCCAGTTTTCCCAACAGTTTTTGTCAAATAGTGAATTATCTCAAAAGGCAAAGCCTTTGGGTTTATCAAACAATAGATTATTATAATCATTTATAGCTGTTTCTTTTATACCTAATCCATTTCATTGATTGTCTTCTCTATTTCTTAGCCAGTAATAATGTAGTGATAATATAGATTTAAATCTGGTATGACTGGACCACAATTTTCCACTAATTTCCTAGATATTCTTTACCTTTTGTTCCATCAAATGAATTCTTTACTATATTTTCTAGCTCTGTAAAATAATTTTTTGATAGTTTGACTGATATGATACTGAATAAGTAATTTAATTTAGGCAGAATTGCCATTTTTATTATATTTAGCTCTACCTAACCATTAGCAATTGACTTTTTTCTAATTGTTTAGGTTCGACTTTATTTGTTCAAAAAGTGTTATGCAATTATGTTCATGTAACTTCTAGGTTTATCTTGGGAGATAGATTTCCAAGTGTTTTATGTTGTCTCTAAATGGAATTTCTCTTTCTATCTCTGGTTGTTGGATCTTATTGTTCATATATAGAAATGCTGGTGATTAATTTTTTTAAACTCCTTCCTTAATTCTTCAAGGGAGTCTTTCTGTACTGGAGACCAGATCATATTCTCCTCAAAGGTTCTAGGTCTCTCTGAGTTAGGATCTTTTCCTTCCAAGAATTTTTCTATGTATCTACCTTTCTGCTGACCTTTCTTCATTTTGCTAAGACCTTGAGTTGGGGAAGGGCTTGTTCACAGGGTTCTGGCGTTGGGATCCCTAGAGGCTTTGCACACTGAGTGCAATTTCTCTAGCTGGCTGGTAGGAGGTGCTGGTTGCATTCTCTGGCGTGTCTGTGACCTTGATTAAGGCCTTCTCCCTTACCTTGAAGGGAGGGGTTGGAGCTATTGAATCCTTTTGCCTTCAATCAATGGTGGGCTTTACCCTGGGGTGAGGTCATTCCTCTCCCTATTGTCAACTGGGCTGGTTCTTCTGCTCACACACATGTGCCTGAGGCAGAAGTAGTCTGCAAATGTTTGTTCTAGGAAGGGGCCTCAGCTGCAATGGAGGCATGGACTTAGAGTTCCTTGGACCCAAGGAGCCCAGGGATGGTGTCTGCAGCTCTCCTGCACCAGAACTCTCCCCCCAGCCCTGTTGGCAAACTCCAGAGGGTCAGCGCCAACACCAGTGCTGCTGCTCCCTAGTTGATTCAAGCTCCCACAGTCTAGCCCCACCACTGATCCAGCAGGTCCATCTCTTGAGTCCTTAGACTCCCAGGCTCCAATTCAGGTGCTAATCCAGCTGATCTGGGGCTGATCACCCACCTGAACTCACCCAAAGCTGCAGAAGACAAATCCTGAGGTAGATGTTCTTTCTCCTGACTTTTCTTTCTGGGTTTTGTGGGTCAGATTTCTGTTAAGAAGTTTGTTTCATATCATACATGGGGAAAGATCAGGAGACTCTAGAACTGTGCATGTCTTTTCTCTGCCATCTTGACCAGAAGTTGTGATTTAATATTTTAAAATACATTGTTACTTTGCTAAGTTTGCTCATTGTTCAAGTAGTTTTTTAATTGATTTTCTAGGACTTCCTATAGCATCATATCATTTGAAAAGCATGAAGGTTTTCTTTGCTCCCTGCCTTCTCTAATTTCTTCAATTTATTTTTCTTTTCTCAGTGTTAAAGTTAACATTTCTAATATAATATTGAATATTAGGGGTGAGAATGGGCATCCTTGTTTTAACCCTCATTATTTTGGGAATGCTTTTAGTTTATCCCATTACATATAATGTTTGCTGCTAGTTTTAGATAGATACTACTTATTATTTTAATGAAAAGTCCATTTATTTCCTGTGTTTTCTATTGTTTTTAATAGAAATGGCATTATATTTCATCAAAGTTTTTCAGCATCTATTGTGATAATCATATGACTTCTTCTAATTTTGCTATTGATATGATCTATTATACTAATTATTTTCCTTATAACTGGTATAAATTCTATCCGATCATAGTGTATTGTCTCAGTGACAACTTGCTATCAGCTCTTTGTTAAAATTTTAAAAAATTTTTTTCATTAATATTTATTAGGGAGATTGGTTTACAGTTTTCTTTGTTTTGATTCCTCCTAGTTTCAGTTTCAGTACTATGTTGGTATTATAAAAGGAATTTCTCAGAACTCCTTCACTTATTTTTTCAAATAGTTTATACAGAATTGTAACTAATTCTTCTTTAAATGTTTTGCAGATTTCACCTGTAAATCCATTTAGCTCTGGAGATTTTCTTCTTAGGGACTTTATTGATGACTTGTGCAATTTATTTTTCTGAAATGTGGTTATTTAAGTATTATATTTCCTCTTCTATTAATCTAGGTAGTTTATATTTTTGTACAAATTCATCCATTTCACTTATATTAACATTTTTTTGGCACACAGTTGGGTAAAATAGCTCCTAATTATTATCTGATTTCCACCTCATTGGTAGTGAGTTAATCTGTTAGCAGCTGTTGTGTCTAGGAATACTGTAAATTATCATCACCTGGTGCCTTTGAGCATCAGAACCTTGTTTTACTAAGTGCCATGGGATATTTAAGCACTCATGTTTTTGTGAATAAACAGAGTACTTGGAGCACTTGGAGATCTTGATGGAATACTTGTCTCCTTTGTCATCCTTATCTCCTGCCACTCCAATGCTTGCCTGGGGAGGATTGAGGGACTCCAGAACTGGGACTCAACATAGTAGTCTGGAAAAGGGACTCCACATAAGATTCTGAAAGTAGGACTCTACATTAATCCTTAGATTTTTGATACTGCTAATTCAGTTTCCTTCTTTTTTTCCTAATCAGATTAACTAAAAATCCATTTATTTTATTTTTTTATAAAATCAAGTCTGTTTTATTTATTAGTTCAATCATTTTCTTACTTTCAAATTTATTGATTTCTCCTTTGATTTTCAGAATTTCTCATTTAATATTTAATGGGGGAATTGTTAATTTGTTCTTTTTCCTACCTTTCTTCATAGTATAACAAATTCATTGATTTCCTCTTTCTCTTTTTTATTCATGTAAGCATTTATAGAGACATACAATTTCCCCTCATAACTGCTTGGTTGTATCCAACTAGTTTCGGTATGATGTCTTATCATTGTCATTGTCTTCTATGAAAATGGTAATTAATTCTGTGGTTTGGTGTTTGGAATGTTCATTCTTTAAAATTGGGTTATTTAGTTTCCAATTAATTTTAGGTTATCTCTCCAAGACCTTTTATTACATGGAATTTTATTGCATCATGATCTGAAAGGTATGCATTTTAAAGTTCTACTTTTCATCATTTGATTGTAATGTTTTTTGCCCTAATACAAGGTAAGTTTTTATGTAGATGCCATGTACCACAGAGAAGAAGGTGTATTCCTTTTGTCTCCATTCAGTTTTCTCTAGAGGTCTATAATATCTAACTTTCTAAAGTTCTATCTTCCTTATTTATTTTTGATTAAATTTAAATAATTATAGGATAAGATAGTATGACAAATTAAATCTTGTTGGAAGAGAGAGGAATAAGGGAAAGAGCAACTGACAAAGAAGACAAGGAATGAGTCAGAGACTCAACCTTCCATAATGACACCCATCCATATTTCATATAAATAAATCAAAAATAACAAGTATACATTAAAGAAAAGAAGAGATATTAAAATCAAAAGACTCTTTTTAGCTTAATTACAATTATAGAATATGCTTGTATAAAAAATTAAATTAAATTAGTGTATATTGATAGCTAAGTAGGAGTTCAAGATATATATCACAGTTCTATATCTACAATTTTATGTAAAATCCTGGTAAAAGGAGCAGCGGGGTGGCGTAGTGGATAGAGCACTGGCCCTGGAGTCAGAAGTACCTGAGTTCAAATCTGGCCTCAGACACTTAGCTGTGTGGCTTTCAGCAAGTCACTTAACCTTATTCCCTTGCAAGACAAACAAAAAAACTAAAAAAAAATCCTGGTATCAGCATAGCTGATTAAAAAAAAGAAAAAGAAGGAAAAAAATAGCAATTATTATGAACAAGCTATATTTTTATTAGAGATTCAAGAATGGTTCCACATTAGAAAAACAAATAACTTAATCAATTATGTTAAAAATATACAAAATCATTCAACAGAGATCAACATATACCATGGAAATAATGTAAAGACTAACAGACTGCCTTCTGTGGGGGTGGGGGGAGGGAAGCAAGATTGGGGGAAAATTGTAAAACTCAAAATAAAGAAAATCTTCCATTTAAAAAAAAGAATTATTCTTCTTGACTCAGAGAATAGCAGTAAAGCAAACACTGAACTCAATGGAAGAAAGATATTTCTAGCAATTCAGTGAACTATCTTTAAAAACAATGAACTCCAGTAACTAATAAACATGAAAGCATAAATTACTTGGGGAAGAATAATTATTTACTAAAATGTTGCTGAGAAAAATGAGGAATGTGGCAGAAAATAGGTTTAGAGTAATAACTTGCAATATTTACCACAATTATCTCAAGATGGATAAAAAAATCTAATATGAATAGTCACAACATTAAAGAGAATTTAAAAATAAGCCAGAGAAGGATAAAGAAAAGAAAGATAACTAAGCCTGATATACATATATGGAGAGAGAGAGAGATGATCCAGGTGATCCAGGCCAAGGGAGAGGGTCTCAAAGAAGTTCACAGACACCCCAGAGAAAGAAACCAGCACCCCCTACTGGCGAACTGGATATATTACAATCAGCGAGCAAATACTCTGGCACCCCTTACTGGCCAGCTGGAGACATTACATTCAGTGAGTAAAGGCTCTAGGGATCCCAACATCAAACCTCTGTGAACCAGCCCCTCCTCAACTAAAGGTCTTAGTAAAATGAAGAAAGGCCAGTAGAAAAGAGGATCCATAGAAAAATTCTTGGAAGGAAAAGACCCTAACTCAGGGAAAACATCAACTGTTCATGGATAGGTCGAGCTAATATAATAAAAATGGCAATTCTACCAAAACTAAACTACCTGTTTAGTGACCTACCAATCAAAATTCCCAAAAATTAACGAGTTAGGAAAAAGTTGCAAGTAAATTCACATGGAGAAATAAAAAGTCAAGAATTTCCAGGAATTCATTGAAAAAAAGAGCAAAAGATTGTGGCTTAGCCCTACCTGATCTAAAATTATATTATAAAGCATCAGTCATCAAAACTGTCTGGTATTGGTGAAGAAATAGAGGGGTGGACCACTGAATGGACTAGGTGCAATAGAAGGAAAAGAATTATAGCAATCTGCTGTTTCATAAACACAAAGAGTCCAGCTTTTGGGATAAAAACTCTCTCTTCTATTAAAAACTGCTGGGAAAATTGGAAGTTAGTATGGAAGAAACTTAGATTAGAACAACACCTCACACCCTATACCAAGATAAGATCAAAATGGATACAGGATTTAGACATAAAAAAACAATACTATAAGCAAATTAGAAGATGAAGGACTAGTTTACCTGTCAGATCTATGAAAAGGGAATCAGTATATGACTAAGGAAGAGATGAAGAACATCACTAAAAACAAACTAGATGATTTTGATTACATTAAATTAAAAGCTTTTGCACAGACAAAACCCTGTAAACAAGATCAAAAGAAATGTAGTAAACTGGAAAATAATCTTCACAACTAATGTTTCTGACAAAGGACTCATTTCTAAAATATACAGAGAACTGAGTTATATATTTTTTAAAAGCCATTCCTAATTGACATATAGTCAACGGATATGCAAGGGCAATTTATAGATGAGAAGATCAAAGCAATCCATAGTCAAATGAAAAACTAGTCTAAATCATTATTTATTAGAGAAATGCAAATTAAAGAGGTACCGCCTCACATCTCTCAGACTGGTCAATATGACCAGAAAGGATAAAAATCATTGTTAGGAGGGTTTTAGGATATCTGGGACACTATTACATTGTTGGTAGAGCTGTGAACTCATCCAGGCTTTCCAGAGAGCAATTTGGAACTACTCCCAATGGGCAACAAAAATGTGCATACCTTTTGATCCAGCAATACCACTGCTAGGTCTATACCCTGAAGAGATGATGAAAAAGAGTAAAAACATCACTTGTACAAAAATATTCATAGCAGCCCTGTTTGTGGTGGCAAAGTATTAGAAATCAACTAAATGTCCTTCAATTGGGAAATGGCTTAGTAAACTGTGGTATATATATGTCATGGAACACTATTGTTCTATTAGAAACCAGGAGCAATGGGAATTCAGGGAAGCCTGGAGTGATTTACATAAACTGATGCTGAGTGAGATGAGCAGAACCAGAAAAACACTGTACACCCTAATAGCATCATGGGAGCAATGATCAACCTTGATGGACTCTCTCACTCCATCAGTGAAACAATCAGGGACAATTTGGGGATGTCTACAATCGAAAATATCATCTGTATCCAGAGAAAGAGCTGTGGAGTTTCAACAAAGACCAAGGACTATTACCTTTAATTTAGAAAAAATACTAATATCTTATTGTCTGATCTTGCTGTCTCTTATACTTTATGTTTCTTCCTTAAGGATATGATTTCTCTCTCATCCCACTCAATTTGCATCAATATATACCATGGAAACAATGTAAAGACTGGCAAATTTCCTTCTGTGAGGGGTGGTGGGAGGGAAGTAAGATTAAGGGAAAAATTGTAAAACTGAAAATAAATAAAATCTTTATAATTCAAAAAACAAGAAAATTCCAAGCCACAAGAAAATAAAGTAATTGAGAAAATCACTTCAGCAAAGTTGCAAGGTAAAAAAAAAATACAAAAGATTATTTTATTTCTCTATAATAAAATCTAAATCCAAGAAACAAGAAAGAAAAGGAAGTCCTATTCAAAATGACCAAACATGCAAAAAATATCATGGAAATAATTTACAGAATCTCCATGCAGCTTGTGTGGGCTCCATCCTACATAGCACTTAGAGCAATAATAAATATATAAATATAAAGGAATATTCATAGGTGATAATTGAGCCATATCAACATTATTAAAATATAAATATTATTAAAGTTAATTGTCAGATTAATAGTCTACTAACTAAGTTATCACAAAGGATAGTTTTCCAAACCCAATAAAATAATTATTTAAAGGAATAACAAGGAAAATTTTTTAAAAGGATTAAATGAAAGAGGAATGAGGCTTCCAACACTCAAAAATATAATATAAATCTGTCCTAGTAAAAACATTTGTTATTGATTTTAAAATAGAAAACTAAGTCAATCAAACAGGCTAAACTAGGAAAAATCAGAAATTAGAGGGCTCAATAACCCTCTGTTTGATAAAACTGAAAACATAAATTATCTGGGAAAAAAACTGCTTATTTGATAAAAACTGATGTAAAACTGAAGACAACCTGGCAGAAATTAAATTTAGACCAATATCTTGCACTATATAATGCACAATAAATAAAACATGTTTGTATGACCTGAATATGAGAAAGGGGGGAGAGAGAGAGAGAGAGAGAGAGAGAGAGAGAAAGTGAAAAAAAAACAGACAGACAGACAGACAGAGCTGTCAAATTGGAATGAATTTTCAACCAAGCAAGAGCTAGAAACAATTACAAAAGATAAAATAGATAATATTGATTATACAAAGTTGAAAAGTTTTTGCATAAACAAAATTAATTAAACATGCAGGGCCACAAGAAAAGTAATCAACTGGGAAAAAATTGCATCAAAAATCTCTAATAAGAGCTTGCTATGTAAAATATAGTGACAAATAAAAGAAATATATAAGACCAAAACTTTTTTCCAATTAAAAAAGTGGACAAATGATATTGACATATAATTTTCTAAAGACAATTATAACTATCAATATCTATATAGAAGAATTATTAAAATTATTGAGTGAAATTCAAATTAAAATGATTCTGAGGCTTTACACCAGGTAAAAATTAGCAAAGACAGGAATGGTGATAATTGGAGTATTTGTAGAATGACAAGAATGCTACTATTAAAAGTAGAATAGAACAATTATTTAATAAATATTTATTATGCACTTAATATCTACCAGGTACTGTGCTAAACACCAGAAGTGCAAAATGAGGAAAAAGGCAGTCCCTGACCTCAAGGAATTCTCACTTTAATAGAATTGTGAGTCAGTACAACTCTTTCTTTTGAAAAATAATTTGTAATTATGCAAGCCATTTATGTAAATGTCCAAAACATTTCATTCTGAGATTCCACTGCTATGAAATAACCAAGGAAGTCATTAACAAAAAGAAAAGATCCATGTATACCAAAATATTCATAGAGGCACTTTAGAATAGGAAACAAACAAGTTATCCATCAATTGAAGAATGAGTAAACAAATGTTGCTAGATAACTGTAATTGGATATTATTTTACCATAGGAATTTATGCACATGATGAGCCTAGTGAAATATTGAAATTAAAAAAAAACTAAAATCTTGGCAGCAGGTTGCATCATTTCCTGGAAAATAGAAGGAGAGGAAATGGAAGCATTGTCAGATTTTGTATTCTTGAGCTCAAAGATTATTGCAGATGGTGACTGCAACCATGAAATCAAAAGACACTTGATCCTTAGAAAGAAGGATATGGCAAATCTGGATAACATAATAAAAAGTACAGACAATACCTTTCATACAAATATCCATATAGTCAAAGCTTTGGGTTTTTTTCAGTAACAATAAATAGTTCTAAAAGTTGTATTATAAGAACAGATGAGTACCACAGAATCAATGCTCTCAAATTGTGGTGCTACAGAAGATTTTTGAGAGTCCCTTTGACAGCAAATAGATCAAATCAGTCAATACTTAAAATAAATTAATCAGACTACTCATTGAAAGGACAAATATTGAAACTGAAGTTTAAATATTTTGGTCACATAATAAGAAGACGGGACTCTTTAGAAAATGCCTTGATGTTGGAAAAAATCGAAGGTAAAAGGAGGAAGAGACATCAGAGAAAGCAATGGACAGAGTATAAAAATGATGTATATAAACGTGGACAGACTTCAAGAGCTAGTTGAGGATAGAACATCCTGACTGCTATGAGAGAAGAGATCATGAAGAGTCAGACATTACAATTAAGCAACAACAATTACAATGAAATGACACATATGAATCGATGCAAAGGAGATAGTTAGAAAACTTTGTATACAATGATAGCAACTATGCAAATTAAGAAAATACAAACAGAAAACAATTGAGGCTATGACAGTCAAGAGAACAAACTTGTCCAAAATATTCAGACATCTCAAACTGATTGTCCAGGAAATATCTTAAATTCAACATGTGAAAACTGAATTAATTATCTTTTTTCCACCCTCCCCCTTTCCAAATGTTTATTTGACTGTGGAGAGGACTGATGTCATCACAGCCCCTTTGGTTGGCAACTTAAAGGCCATCCTTGAACCTTCACTATCTTTCTCCCACACACTCCCCCAACTCCACTCCAGATCTAATCTTTCAAACAATCTTATCTTTGAAATATTTGTTAAATACAGTCCCTTCTTTCCTTTGATATTGCCATCATCCTGGTACAAGCTCCCATCACCTTACACTTGGACTATTACTGAAGCTGGCTGGTGAATCTGTCTGTTACAACTCTCTTCCCACCTCTATTCCATCCTTCAAACAAATGCCAGAGAGATTTTCCTAAAGTTATAAGTCTACTCTTGTCCCTCCTCATTTCCCCCCCTTAGTGTATCACTTCTAAGATTAAATGTAAAATATTCCAAGGTTCAAAGTCCTTCATGACTTACAACACTTTACTTTTCCAGTCTTCTTGCAACTTACTCCCTGCCACATATTCTTCCTTTGTTGATACTGGTCTCATTCCTGTTCTGTGATCAAAATGCTCCATCTCCCTATTCCCTATCTTTCATTGCATCATTTCCCATCCCCATACCTGGAATATTCTCTTTATTTATCACTGCCTCCTACTTACCTGGTTTCCTTTAAGTCTCAAATAACATTCCAGCATCGGTAGGAGGACTTTCCTAATCCTTTGATGTTCTAGAACATTTTCTCTGCTAATTATTTTCTTTCTATCCTGTTTATACATATACATAAACATCTGTTTGCTTGTTATCACAGGAAATTAGATTATAATACACTATTGCATTGGACCTGCAGTAAAGAAGATTTCAATTCAAATCCTCTTTCAGGTACTGGTTAGTGTGTGACCCTAAGCAAATACTTTAACCACAATTTGTCTCAATTTATTCACCTGTAAAATGGGGATAAAAACAGCCTTTATCAAATACAGATTTTGAGAATCAAATGAGAAAATATTTGTAAAGTATTTCACCTAGGGCCTGGAACAGAACAGTTGCTATTCAATTGCTTATATCCTTTCTTCCCCTACTCCCATAAGACTGTGAGTTCTTTGTGGACAAAGATTATCTTTTGCCTCTCTTTGTATATTCAGTGTTTAGTACATTACTTGCACATAGTACTATAGTTCTTTAGAAGAGTACTAGCACATAAAAGCCTACTGACAATCTGATTAAGACAGAGAAAAATACATAGCTTTATAATTTTAAGAGTGAATGGGGACTTCTGGACAAGATGGTGGAGAAAATGGCAGTTGAATCCAGGAGCAGAGGGCAGATCAGTCCCAAATCAGCGAGATTAGTAGCTGAATAGAAGCCGGGGAGACTGAGGGCCCCAGAGAGGGACCTGCTGGATCAGCAGTGGGGCTAGACTGAGGGGGTTTGAGTCAACTAGGGAGCAGAGGCACTGGTGTTGGCGCTGACCCTCCAGAGCTTGTGAACAGGGCTGGGGGGGAGAGTTCCAGTGCAGGAGAGCTGTGGACACCATCCCTGGGCTCCTCTGGTCTAAGGAAATCTGAGTCCACACATCCATTGCTGCTGAGGTCTCTTCACTGAACAAACAGTTACAGACTACTTCTGCCTCAGGCAAAGGTGTATGAGCATAAGAACCAGCCCAGCTGACAATAGGGAGAGAAATGACCTCACCCCAGGGTAAAGCCCACCATTGATGGAAGGCAAAAGGATTCAATAGCTCCAACCTCTCCCTTCAAGCTAAGGGAGTAGGCCTCAATCAAGATCACAGACACACCAGAGAAAGAAACCAGCACCTCCTACTAGCCATCCAGAGAAACTGCACTCAGTGAGTAAAGCCTCTAGGGATCACAAATGCCTGTGAACCAGCCCCTCCCCAACTCAAGGTGTTAGCAAAATGAAGAAGGGTCAGAGGAAAGGTGGACCCATAGGAAAATTCTTGGAAGGAAAAGACCCTAACTCGGAGAGAACTAGAACCTCTGAGGAGAATATGATCTGGTCTCCAGCACAGAAAGACTTCCTTGAAGAAGTAAGGAAGGAGTTTAAAAATCAACTGGAAAATTTGGGAGAGACAATTAATACCTTGCAACAAGAAAACAAATCCTTAGAAAATACAATTGGATATATGCAAAACGAGAATAAATCTCTCAGATCATCAATTGGGCAAATGGAAAGCTCTTTCAAAAGTAGAATTGACCAATTGGAAAAGGAGTTGCAAAAGGTAAATGAAGAAAACTCTTACCTAAAAAAATGCAGTCTGCAGAAACTAATGACTTCATGAGAGAGCAAAAGCCTGTCAAACAAAATCAAAAAAGAGAAAAAAATAGAAGAAAATGTAAAATACCTCATCAGCAAAACCACTGACCTTGAGAATAGGTCGAGGAGGGGCAACCTGAGAATTATTGGACTTCCTGAAAACATTGAAGAGAAAAAAAGCTGGGACTTAATATTACAGGATCTAGTGATGGAAAATTGCCTTGATATCATGGAACCAGAGGACAAAGTAGCTATTGAAAGAATACATGGATCCTCCCCACCCCAGAAAACATTCCTAAAATGAAAACACCAAGGAATGTTGTGGCCAAATTCCAAAACTATCAGATAAAAGAGAAAATCTTGCAAGCAGCCAGAAAGAAACAATTTAAATATCAAGGAGCCACAGTAAGGATTACTTAGAACCTGGCTGCATCAACATTAAGGGACTGAAGGGACTGGTACAAGATATTCTGAAGAGCATGGGAGCTTGGAATGCAGCCAAGAATCCACTGTCACACAAAGCTGAGCCTTCTCTTCTGGGGGGGAAAAAGATAGACATTTAAGAAAATGGAAGAATTCCAAAAATTCCAGATGAAAAGACCAGAGCTAAATAGAAAATTTGGACATCAAACAGGAGGTTCAAGAGACACATGAAAAGGTCAAAAGGTGGGGGCAGTAAAAGAAAAAAATGCTATCCAATAAGTTGAAACTGGCTATATCCCAGCATGGGGGAAAATATTCTCATATATCTTGAGAATTGTAACTCTAACAGAGAGAATATACCTAGCCAGAATTGATGGAATTCATGACCTATCTATGAGACTGCTATCCAATGGTATATAACTGGCTTTAACCCCACTTGGGAGAAAAACTATAATAACTCAAGAATTTTAACTCTATTAGATAGAATGTACTTAGCTAGAAGTGACAGATACTCAGAATTTTCTATGACTCAGATAGAATGATTTTAAAAACACTACCTCCTTAAAAAGGGGGACATGAAAGAGATGGGAGGAGGGAGGAAATTGAATGGGGTAATATCATTACACTAAGAGGTACAAAATACCTATGGTAATAGAGGGAAAGAAGAGAGGAGATGAATCTTCTACTCATCAGACTTGGCTTAAAGTCAACTTACATACATACTCAGTTAACTTAAAAAACATCTAACCTTTCAAGTATTAAAAGGGGAAAAGGGGAGGGGGGATGGAGAAAGGGAAGGGGAGGAGAAAAGGGGGAACTAACAAAACGAATGGAAGAGAAAAGGGAAAAAGGGAAAGGGGAAATAAAGGGGAGGGGGTGATATAGGAGGTCAAACACACTGAAGGGGGTGGTATTCAGAAACAAAATACTGGGGAATATGGATAAAGGGGGGAAAGGGGGAAAATATGAACAGAAGGAAGATAGCATGGAGGGCAATAAAAAATTAGTAATCATATCTTTGAATGTGAATGGGATGAACTCTCCCTTAAAACGTAAGTGAATAGCAGAGTGGATTAAAAACCAGAATCCTACAATATGCTGCTTACAAGAAACTCATTTGAAGCAGAGATACATATAGAGTAAAGGTAAAAGGTTGGAGCAAAATATATTTTGCTTCAGCTGAAGTGAAAAAAAGCAGGGGTAGCAGTCCTTATCTCAGACAAAACAGCTGCAAAAATAGACAGCACTAAAAGAGATAAGGAAGCAAACTAAATCCTCCTAAAAAGTACCATAGATAATAAAGTGATTTCAATACTGAATATATATGCACCCAATGGCCTAGCATCCAAACTATTAGAGGAGAAGCTGAAAGAACTACAGGAAAACATAGCTAGCAAAACTCTACTAGTGGGAGACCTCAACCTCCAGCTCTCAGATCTAGATAAATTGAATCATAAAATAAATAAGAAAGAAGTTAAGGAGGTAAATAGATTGTTACAAAAATTAAATATGGTAGACTTATGAAGGAAATTGAATGAGGATAGAAAGGAATATATGTTTTTCTCTGCAGTACATGGAACTTATACAAAAATTGGCCATGTACTAGGATCTAAAAACCTAATGATCAGCTGCAGAAAGGCAGAAATCGTGATTACATCTTTCTCAGATCATAATGTAATAAAAGTCATATGCAATATTGGGCCAAGGAGATATAGACCCAGAACCAATTGGAAACTGAATGACCTCATTTTCAAGATTGAATGGACCAAAAAACAAATTATAGAAAGAATTAATCATTTTATCCTAGATAATGGCAATAATGAAACAACATACCAAAACCTATGGGATTCACTCAAAGTGGCTCTCAGGGAATATATTATATCTTTAAATGCTTACATGTATAACTTAGAGAAAGAGGAAATCAATGAACTAAATATGCACCTAAAAAATTTAGAGAAAGAGCAAATTAAAAATCCCAATTAAATGCCAAATTAGAAATTCTAAAAATTAAAGGAGACATTAATAAAATAGAAAACAAAAAACTATTGAATTAATAAATAAAACAAAAATTTGGTTTTATGAAAAAAGCAATAAAATTGATAAACTTCTAGTCAATTTGATTAAAAAAAGAGTGAATGGACTAAATAATACAATAAAGTAAAAGATAATGATAGAATGAGTAAATTTTTTAAAAATCCACCATCTCTTACTCATAAAAAATGCATAAAAATAAGATAAAAACAGAACTTACAATTCTACTCAGGCAAAGTAAAATACACATAGAGAAATTAACATTAAAATTGGAAAAATAGGAGTATATGAACTAATATCAATGGTAAACAAATGTTCATTAAATGACTATTTTCATGAGTGAAAAACTCAATTACAAAAAAGGCATGGTAAAACAATAAGAGGAGATGAATTTAATGATTTTTCTGTTAGAACTGAATAAAATTAACAAAAAAGATAAAAAAGGTGGGAAAATAAGGAATTGAACAAATTGTGGGAGAATGTTTAGTTATAGAAGATTCATGATACCTTCTTACCCCTAAAGAACATGTATAATTTTCAGTACCACAGAACAATATCAAAAGAAAAAATAGAGAAAATATTAAGAGATGTGAAATTTGCAAATAATATAAGATTCTGGAAATACCAAACACATTCTTTACTGATCATAGTATAATAAAAATCATAATCATTTAGGGAGTATATAAGTAAAAGACATGGATCTAACTGAAGACATAATATCACAGTTCTAAAGATTTGGATCAAAGGAAAATAAATCATAGAAACAACTGGTAACTGTGAAAAGAAATATGAATGATGGGATAACAGACCAGTATTTCTGAGATGCAGCTAAAACATTAGTCAGAGAAAAAAGTCACACATTAAAGAAATAGAAAAAGAATAGATTGATGACCTGAATGTGCAAGACAACAAATAAATCCAAAATAATCTCTGAAATGGAAATAACAAAAATTGAATAAAATTAGTTGGAAACAAAAATACTATAGAACTGATAAAATTAAAAGCTAGTACTTTGAAAAGACCAGTAAAATTAATAAACTCTTATACAAATTGTTTTGTAAAAGGGAAGAAAAACCAAATTGGCTGGATAAAATTACAACAGAGAAGGAACACAAATAATCATTGGAACCTACTATGAATTTCATGCCAACAAAATTAAAATTCAAAAAAAATGCAGTATTATCTTCATAAATATCAAATTCCCCCAACAAAAATATCAAATAAACAGCTTAAATAATCTAATCTTAGAAAAGAAAATTGAACTTGCTGGGAAGGAAATAACAAGGGAATTTTAAATATTGTTCCATATAGATTTTTCTCTTCATTTTCTTTATTTTTAAAGAAAAATTTCCTTCAGCTGCATGAAAAAACATTTTTCAACATTTATTCCAAAACCTTGAGTTCCAAAGTTGAGAAAGGAAGTTACTCGGTGTAGATTAAAAATGTTTAGCCATGAAAAACCTTACTACAAAAGTCACATTGTAAAAGTAAGCATAAACCTCCCCAACACAAAAAAGTGAAACCTCAAAAAAAATAGTGTGAAAAACAATATGCTTCATTCTGTATTCAGATACCATCAGCTTGGTCTTTGGAATAGATAGCAGCATTCTTTATCCTTCAGAGTTCACTTGAGTCACAACATTACTGAGAAAAGATTAGTTCATTCATAGCTTTTCACCCTGGAATATTGCTGTTACTTTGTATAAGGTACAGTTCTCATTGCATCTGCTCATGTAAGGTTTTTACTAAGAGCATCCTGTTCATCATTTCCCATAAACCGCATTTCAGCTTAATCACATACCACCATTTGTTTAGCATTCCTTAACTACAAGGCATTTCCTCCATCTTCAACTCCCCACAACCAGAGAGCTTCAATAAATTTCTTCTTGTATTTAATTTCTTCTAGAATATAGACCTAGCTGTGGCACTGCTAGGTCAAAGGGTAGACATGATTTTATACCTTTTGGGCATAGTTTCAAATTGCTCTACAGAATTATTGAATATTTCACAGCTCTTTCAACAGTGCATCAATTTCCCTACATTGCTTCTAACATTTGTCAATTTCTACTTCCAAATGTTCCAACTAACTGTTTCTCCTATCAATAATGAGGTAAAAAAAAAAATTTAAATGACTTGCATTGATAACCTCATCTGAAAACTATTCATATCTCTTGATTATTTCTCATTTGGGGAATTACTTTTTTTCTAAATTTGACTCAATTCTTTTTGTTTGAGAAATGAAGCCTTTATCAGAGAAATTTGTTTTAACATTGTTCCCATAGTTGCTATGGCTAGCTATATTTCCCTCCAGTCTATTGTCTTCCACCCCTATTTGTTCTATTTACTCTCCTTTCACCCTGTCTCTCCCTACAATCTTCCTTCCCTTCTATCACCCACATAATGCCTCCCCCAAATCCCCTTTCTCCCATCCTTTTCCTCTCCTATTTTGCTCTAGGGTAAGATAGATTTCAATATATCCCAACTGAATGTGTAAGTTATTCCTTCTTTGAGCCAATTCCTATGAGAGTAAGGTTCACTCATTTCCCCTCACCTTCTCCCACCTCTACATTGTACTGCAAATCTTTTCCCTGCATCTTTTATGTAGAATAACTTACTGCATTCTATCTCTCCTTTCCTTTTCTCTCCCATTAATTCCATCATTTTAACATATTATATCTTCAAATTCAACTCCTTTCTGTGCTTGTCTATATATACCCCTTCTAGCTGCCCTTATATATATATGAGAAGGTTCACATGAGTTGTCAGTGCATGTCCCCATGAAAGAAAACAAGTAGTTCAACATCTTTGAGTGCCTCATGATTTGTACTTCCCATCTTTCTCTCCATGTTTCACTTTAGATCTGTATTTGAAGATTAAACTTTCTGTTCAGTTCTGGTCATTTCATCAGGAAAGTTTGAAAGTCCTCTATTACATTGAATATCCATCTTTCCCCCAAAAGAGATTGTTCAGTTTTTCTGGATAGTTGATTATCATTTGTCATTCAAGCTCTTTTGCATTCTGGAATATCATATAAAAGCCCTACAATCCTTTAATGTAGAAGCTGCTAAAACCTGTCTTGTCCTGACAATATTTGAATTGTTTCTTCCTAGTTCCTTGCAATATTTTCTCCTTGACTTGGGAGTTCTTAAATTTGGTTACAATATTCCTGGCAGGAGTTTTGACTTTGTTCTCTTCTTCTGAGTTTGTATTTTGATCCTCCACTGGACCAAAGTAAATGTCCAAGGTTGGGTTTTTTCTTCTGTTGTTTTCTCATTTCCCCAACATATGACTTGATTTTAACTCTTTATTAAAGTGGGTCTCTGTTTCCAGGGTGGAGGACACACTCCCCAGCTTTTGAGGATTTTTTGCAGCTGTTTTCAGGGATACTTTCTCAAGGACCTATAAGTTATCAATTTTTCCAAGGAATTTTGGGAGGTTATGACCATTCTCCTGGCCTGTGTTCTGATCTTTGGATGACCACAAGCACTCCTTATGCCCTGGAACTGTGAGGAGGGTCCCAGCTGCAGACAACAAGTTCTGTTGTGCTTCTGATCCTTATCCTGAAACTAGGACTCCAGATTGTGACCTGAATCTGAGTATGCAAGCAGTTGAATCCAGGCTCAAGGACAGCAAAGAGACCTCTGCAATCTTCCCCAACCCCCTTACATCCAAGAACTGATCACTCTGGAAGCAACTTCTTGGTGGTTCCCCAGACCTGCTCCTGGTCCCCTGGGACCAGGTCTTCACAGAAACTTATACTGGACTGGACTCCCCTCTCACTTTGATGTGGCAGTTTTTTCCTACTGATCTTCCCAATTTTCCTTGGTAGTCTCTGGGCTGAGAGGCCTGGAAACCACCACCACTGCCACAGTCCCAGGCACCCTGTGGTCTATTTCGGATGGTTGGAGCCACTTTAATCCAGTGTAGCCCATGCTGTACTGCAGGCTCTTTCTTTTTCTTTTCTTTTTTTGCAAGGCAGTCAGATTAAGTGACTTGCCCAAGGTGACAGAGATAGGTAATTATTAAGTGTCTGAGGCCAGATTTGAACACAGGTCCTCCTGACTCCAGGCTCTGTGCTCTATCCACTGCCACCTAGCTGTCCTTGCAGGTCCTTTCTAACCCCACTACAAGGGACCCTTCATATGGATCTTTTATGTTTTCTTGGGTTCAAAAATTGTTTCACTCAGTCTCTACATGAAGTCTACAACCCTAGAATTTGGTTAGAATCATTATTTAAAGGTATTTGGAGTGGTTTTGGGGGGAGAGATCATGGAAGATCCTGCCTTTACTCTGCCATTCTGACTCCAGCCCCTCCATATAGATTTATATGAGAAGGAAATTCAATGAAAAGTATTACCTATACAATATGAGTCATTCACACACAAAAATTGAGATATAAAGCTCTGTTCTCATAAAATACACACATTGTATTTATTTATTTTTTGCAAGTGAACTTTAATTTATAATAACTATTATTGCAATAATTTTGTTATAAGAGTAAACATAAACCTCCTGCCCCCTCCCCCCAAGAAGATGAGAAACCTCAAGAATAGTGAGAGAGGAAAAAAAATCTACTTCAGTCTTTGTTCATATTCCAATGACTCTGTCTCTGGGGTGGGTTGCTTTCTTTATCATAAGTCCACCAGAGAAGTTGCTTCAATATTTTTCCCATAGTTGCTATTACTAGCTGTATTACCCTCCACTCTATTCCTCCCCACTCTCATTTATTCTGTTCTCTCTCTCTCCTTTCATCCTGGCCCTGTCCAAAAGTGTATTATATCTGAGTACGCTCTCCCTCAATCTTCCCTCTCTTCTATCACCTATTCCCCCCTTCGCTCCCCTATTCCCCCTTAATCCATCCCTTTCTTCTCATTTTTCTCTAGGGTAAGATAGATTTCTATACCCTATTGAGTGAATACACACATTTTATGAGACAAAGATAGCCTTGATAGAAAAACCCAGAAAAATAAGTCAAAGAATTATAACTATTCATAATATTAATGAATATCCATTCAAATGTATTGTTATCTTAGAAAAAGAAATGGAACAAGGCATAATTTTTCCTAAGGAAAAATCACCAGGATCAAAGGATTCACAAGTAAATTCAACCAAATATTTAAAGAAGAATTAATTCTAATGCCAAGCAAATTATTGAAAAGAATGAGTAAAGAAGCCTACAAAATACCTTTTATGGGGGGGGGGGGCAGAGCCAAGATGGCAGCATGAAAGCAGAATTCCTGGAAACTTGTTCCCCAAAAAACTCCAAAAGCTGTCAAATTATGACTCTAGCCAAAATCTAGAGGGACAGAACCCACAGAAAGACAGTGATACAATTTCTCAGTCCAAGGCAATTTAGAAGATCTCTGGGACAGGTATGTTCAACCAGGACCAGGGGTTGGAAAAAGTCACAGCACAGCTGGGCAGGGTGCCTAGGTCCATGGCAGAGGGGATGGTTTATTCATCAAGAACAGCTGGAAGGAGTGGTGAAAAAGCTCTGCCACGCCAGAGTGAGTACAGAGCCAGGCTCTGGCCTCAGAGCAGCCCTGTGGTGAGAACTTGTAGTGGGAATCAGTAGAGTCACTTAGCACATCAAGTTCTCTCAGCACACAGATAGTAAGGGATTCAGGGAAACTGCAAGAGATCTCTCCCTTCTCTCCTTGGGGCAGGACTCAGCTTTTGCCCACACTCAGACTGAGGTTGCAGTTTGGGCTCCCAATTACCATAGCCTAGCAGGAAACTTCTTTACAACTCCAGTTAGAGGGGAGGCCACGAACACAAGCAAGAAAGCCTTTCATAAGACCTTGGAGGAATTAAGATCCTTGTGGGCATCCCAAAGGCCCCCCCCAAATGCCTTGGAAGTGCAGTAAATCAATCTTAGGCTGAGGAAATGAGGAAACAACAGAAAAAGAAGAATCTGACCATAGAAAATTACTTTGGACCCATGGAGGAACAAAATACATACTCAGATGATGACAAAATTGAAGCTTCTGTATCTAAAACCTCCAAGAGAAATAGAAAATGAGCTCAGGCTATGGATGAGCTCAAAAAAGACTTTGAAAAGCAATTAAGGGAGGTAGAGGGAAAATTAGGAGGAGAAATGAGAGTGATGCATATAAATCATGAAAACCAAATCAGCAACTCAATGAAAGAAATACAAAAAAATACTGAAGAAAATAATATATTAAAAAACCAGTTTAGGCCAAATGGAAAAAGCAACAAAAAAAGGCAAATGAGGAGAAGAATGCCTTAAAAAAAGAAGAATTGGCCATCTGGAAAAGGAGATTTAAATAAACCTCTCTGAAGAAAATAACTCCTTCAAATGCAGAATGAAACTAAAGGAAGCTGATGACTTTGTGAGAACTCAGGAAGAAATACAACTGCATCAAAAAATACAAAAATTAGAAAAAATGTGAAATATTTCATTGGAAAAACAACTGACCTTGAAAACATATCTAGAAAAGAGAAATTAAAAATTATTGGACTACTTGAAAGTCATGACCAGGAAAAGAGCCTAGGCTTCATTTTCAAGAAATAACACAGCAAAATTGCCCTGAGATCCTAGAAGCAGAGGGTAAAAATAGAAATAGAGGGAATTCATCAATCATCTCCTGAAAAAAATCCCCCAAAAGAAAAACTTCCAGGAATATTATAGCCAAACTCCCAAACTCCCAGGTCAATGAGAAAATACTAAAAGCTGCCAGAAACAAACAATTCAACTACTGTAGCTCTATAGTCAGGATTACACAAGATCTGGCAGCATCTACAATAAGGACTTATAGGGTTTGGAATATGATATTCCAGAAGGCAAAAGATCTTGGTTTACAACCAAGAATCACCTATCCAGCAAAACTTAACATCCTCTTTCAGGGGAAAAGAAGGACTTTCAATAAACAAGGGACTTTCAAACTTTCCTATTGAAACAACCAGAGCTGAACAGAAAGTGTGATCTTCAAGTGCAGGACTCAGATGAACCATGGCAGGGGCGGGGGGGAGGGTTGGATGAGAAGGACTAATTATGAGGATGTTAATGATGTTGAACTGCTTGTATTCCTGCATGGGAAGAAGATACTGATGATTCATATGGACTTTCTCATTCATAAGAGCAGTTGGAAGAATCATATATAGGCAAGGTACAGAAGGAGCTATATATATAATGGTATAATATAATAAAAAGATGGAGTCAATGGGTGATAAAGGAAAGTACTGGGAGGAAGCAAATGGAGAGGAAGGAGAGGCTAAGATATTTCACATGAGCATCAATAAAAAAAAAAGCTTTGACAGTGGAATGGAATGGGGGAAGGCAAGGGGAATGAGTGAGCCTTCATTCTCAGCAGAGGAAATAACATACACAATTAATAAGGTATAGAAATCTATCTTAACCTAGAGAAAAATGAGAGGAAAGGGATTGGATAAGGGGGAATGGGAGTAGGTGATAGAAGAGAGGGAAGATCATAGGAGAGATATAACACACTTCTGAAAAGACACAGGATGAAAGGAGAAAGAGAATGGAATAGATGAGAGTGGGGAGGAATAGAGTAGAGGGAAATACAATTGATGATAGCAACTATGGGAAAAATATTGAAGCAACTTCTCTGGTGGCTATGATGGGGAAGGCAACTCATCCCAGAGACAAAGCCATTGGAATCTGAACACAAAAGCACACTTTGTTTCTTTCTTTCTATTCTTGAAGTTTCTCATCTTTTCTGGGAGGGGGGGTTTATGATTTGTCTCACAACAAGATTATTGTAATAATATAAAATAAATAAACAAAAAGAAAAGGAAAGGAAAAATTCCATTTATGACACGGTAATAGTTAAATAGTTATCATTTTTAAAAATTATAGAGAATTGACTCAAATTTATAAAAAAAAACAAGTCATCCTCCTATTGACAAAGTATATGTAAAGGAAATTCTAGGATGAGGAAATCAAAGATATCTATAATCATGTGAAAAATTGCTCTAAATCATTATTGATTAGAGAAATGAAAATTAAAACATCTCTGACTGACCAATATGACCAGAAAGGAAAATGATCATTTTGGAGGGGATGTGGGGAATTTGGGACACTAATAAGCATTATTGGTGGAGGTGTGACTAATCCAACTTTTCTGGAATGTAATTTGGAATTATGCCCAAAGGGCAATAAAAATGTGCATACCCTTTGATCCAGCAATAACAATACTGGGTCTATAACCTGAAAAAATCATGAAAAAAGGTAAAAATCCCATATATATATATATATAAAAACCTCATGGCAACTCTCTTTGTAGTGGCAAAGAACTGGAAATTGAGGAGATGCCCATCAATTGGCGAATGGCTAAACAAGTTGTGTTTTATATGTGAGTATAGTCATATAGACACACACACACACACATATATATATATGTATATATATATATATATATATATATATATATTTGTGTGTGTTTGTGTGTGTTTGTGTGTGTGTGAGTGTGTGTGTGTGTGTGATGGAACACTATTGTTCTATAACAAATCATGAAGGATGATATTTCAAAAAAACCTGGAAAGACTTGCATGAATTGATGTTGAGTGAGATGAGCAATATCAGAACTTTGTCCACATTACTAACAACATAAAGTGATGATCAACCTTGCTGGATTTGCTCATTCCATCAGTGCAATAATCAGAGACAATTTTAGGGCTCTATGATGGAGAATACTATATGTATCCAGAAATGAAACTGTGGAGTTTAAAGGAAGACCAAAGCTTTTTACATTCAATTTTAAAAGTTGTCTTATGTACTATATAATTTTGCTATCTCTAATGTTTTCTTTGTTCCTTTTGGATCTGTTACTTCTCTCACAACATCTTTAATTTTTATCTTTGCATATCATAAATGCAAGACTACACCAGACTGCCTTCTGTTGGGGGGAAGGGGGAGGGAAGGATGGGAGTGAAAAAATTGTAAAACACAAAATCTTGCCAAAAAATGATTGTTATGTAATTGAACACAAATAAAATATCTAGATAATGAAAAGAATTAAATTACCAGAATGATAACTAACAATTGTGTGGTTATTTAATAGATGCAGAAAGTCTTTGATTAAAAATACAATGACCATTCTTATGAAAAACACTAGAAAGCATAGAAATCAACAAAAACTTCCTAAAATAATACGATCTATGCACAAACAAGGTTAAGCATTATTTATAATGGGGATAAATTTGAAGTCTTCCCAAAAAGATCAGAAATGATGGGCAGAATGGTTTAGAAAAACCTGGTAAGATTTGTATGAACTGATGCACAGTGAAGGGAGAACAGCATCAGCAATATTAGAAAGATGATCAACAATGAAATATTTAACTACTGAGATCAAGACAATGATACCAGAAAGGCTGAAAAATGTTAGCTATCTTCAGAGATAGAACTGAGGAACTCTGATGGCAGATTGAAGTATTCTTTTCAAAGCTTTTTTTTGTTTGTTTAATTCCATTTGTGTTTCCTTTGTAACATGATTAATATGAAATACTTTGGGAATGACTTCATATGTATAATTGAAATTAAAGTGCCAGCCTTTTCAAGAAGGGTTTAGGAGCAAGAGGGAAGGAGAACATTTGGAACACGAATTTTTTTAAAATGATTCTCAAAGTTCTTTCAAATATAATTGGGAAATAATAAGCAAAATAAATAAGTAGATCTCTGAAAAAATAATTACAGAAGTCTATCTCAAAATTTATTTACTTATGACCAAGTTGGATTTATAATAGGAATTAATGCAAAGATATGTCAAAATTTAAAAAAATTAACATAATTAATCATGAACATCCAAAACAACATAAATTAGTGAAGACAAATTGATGTTAAACATCCTAAAAAGTATTTTCAAAAAGGAATTTTTCAATATGATTTAAAAAATCTACCTAAAACCAAATCCTAAAGTTATAAGCAATGGAGATACCTAGAAGAACTCTTATTAAAAATAGGAATGAAGAAAGGATTTGCCTTTTCTGTAATATTACTTGGCATAGGTCTAATATAAAAGAATAAAAAAATTATACCTTTTTTCCCCATGAGGACATTATTCTTTACTTATACAATGCTAGGAAAATAGTCAAGGGACTTATGAAGGCAATCAATAGGATAAATAAATTTGTGGGCCACAAAATAAATCCACCAAAAACTCAATCACATTTCTAAATAGAAATAATACAATCTAGGAAAAAATAAAATTTCTAAAATTCCATTGAAATTTTGTATTACAAATGTATTAAAAATGTATTACATTTCTTGGGGTAAATTTACAAAAGTCCTTACAAAATTTATACAGATACACTTATAAACATTTCTTAAAGAAATAATAACCAATTTAAATTACTACCAGAATTGTAATTGCTCATGGCTCACATATACCAATATAATAAACATGACACCATTATCAAAGTTGATTTATAGGTTTAGAGTTATACTTATCAAACTACCAAAGGGATAGTTTACAGAGATAAATGAAATTATTGAGAAAAATTTGTTTAGAAAAAGAAGAAATCTATAATAACAAGAGAAAGTTTCTTAAAAGATAAGAATGAAGTGGGAATATTATATCTGGATGTCAAAATATTATAGAAACCATTAATACTCAAAAGCAATTTGATTCTGGCTAAAAATAAAAAAAAGGTTTTATTGGAACAGACTGGGCAAGAAGAATAAAAAATATTAATTGACTGACCCATTGTTCATATATCCTAAACATAAATTACTTAGGGAAGAATATCCTATCTGATAAGAAGCATTGAGAAAATTGGAAAACAGTGTGGCATATATTTGCTTTAGAAAAATATCTTACATGATATTCCACAATAAATTGCAAAAAGTTTGCCTAATCTGGATATTAAAAATTATAGTATAAAAAATTAGAAGGTAAGCATTTATATCTTTATTGATAAGAAGTAGAAAGGGCATGTTAATTCTTAACCAAACGAGGAATGAATGTAATCACAAAAGATAAAATAGATGATTTTGATTAGATAAAACTGAAAAGTTTTTGCATGAACACAATTAATTCTGTAGAATATAAGGGAAGATACCAACTGATTTTTTAAAATCAAATAGCTCCATGTAGTAGAGAGAATTTTGGATTCATAACCCAGAAAACTTGAATTCAGATTAGTCGCAAACATAACCTTTCTGTGCCTCAGCATCCTCAACTATAAAATAAGAGATTTGTGTTTTAAGACTTCTAGAGTTAATTATATATATATATATATATATATATATCAGCCTATGAATATATATGTATATGTTTATGTTTATATGTGTTTTTATGTGAGGTGTTCAGGGAGAACTAGCACTTCTAGTGTCAGGGTCCTTTTCATACTTATCCATCTTTGGTATTCAGCAGATTTACCCAACTTTGACCAGTGGTTTCAAGCTATAGAATTCACAGAGACCCCTGTAAAACCTACAAGCCACAAATCCTTCAAGGAGTTAGGGGATGTCTACCCTAAGGATTTGAAGACTTCCCCAATAGAATAAGCAGATGAGAATAATTTATTCCCACAGTCATGAAGAAGACTGAAGTAGGTGCTGGGGAGCAGACATCAAAGATTCCAAACTTATCCATTGCTTCCTGGGCCATTGCCACTTATCTTCTATCTTGCTACTGAGTTTCGATGACTCTAGAAGAGAGAGGATGACCAATCCATGAACAAGTCAAGATTTTACCTTGTGATGTCATGGGCAACAATATATGTAAATGCACATATTTGTATATTCATGAATGCACACACATCTAAATATGACACACATGCATTTACACACCCACACAGACTTTTACAGATATATTTAAGCAAAGGAGATGTTCAAATTTCCTTAAAGAATGTCAAACTATTAACAACTATATTTAAGAATTTTCCAAATCCCTAGTGTTAATGAAAATATAAATCCAAACAACTCTGAGGTTTCTTCTCATACCCAAAAAATTAGTAAAGATGATAAAAATGATGTAAATAAGGTTGAAGAGGTTGTCAAGAAATAGGAGTATTAATACATTGTTGATAGAGCTATAGATGGGTCCAACCATTCTGGAAAGTCATTTGAAATTATACTAAGAAAGCCACTAAAATACCTATATTCTTTAATTCACAGATTCCATTTCTAGGCACATATCCCCAAGGTAGTGAATGATAAAAAGGTAGGCCCCCTAGTGCCCAAATATTTATAACAATATTTTTGTTGTAGCAAAAAACTGGGAACAAAGTAGATGTCTGTTGACTGAGAAAAGACTAAACCAAATGTTGTGGATGTTATGTAAAGGAACACTATTGTGCTGCAATAAGTGATAAATATAACAAGGGGAGAATCATAGTAAAAACATTTACTGATGCCAAGTAAAGTAAGCAAAAACAGTACAAAATTACTACAACAATAAAAATAGAAAAACAATGACAAAGCAATGAATGTTGTGAGATTTATATTGACATTCTTGGTCCCAAAGAAGAGATTTGAGAATATAATTCTGCTCCTTTGAAGAAGTATGTGTGTGCATGGGTAAATTTGGGAGATGATGAGTATGACATTTTGCATATGATATAAGTTAGTTTTGATAGGTTTGTTTGCTTTGCAGAACTTTTAATTACTATTTTTTTCTTCTTCCTCACTTCTAAAATTCTCTATTTCAATGGATGTCTCTCTGGAAAGAGATAGAAGAAGTAAAACAAGGAAGACAAAATCAATAAAATTTACATTTAAAAAATGAATAATATTTTTGTGTATTTCAAAAGCAGAAGTGAATTATATAAGAGAAAGGATTAAACAAAAGGAAATTCAATAAATATTTATTAAGTTCTACCTAATTCAGTCTGTTTTTAAATTTACCACTATATATATGAAGTACATGATTCTCCAAGAGTTAACTTTAATAAGGCAGAGAAAAGAATAAACCAATTTGTCTAAATCTCCTTGAGCTTTGTTGCTTCTTGACATAATTTCTTATTAGTCCTCTTTCCATTTCTGCCTTCCATCCTGTGTCTAGGCAGGCAGGCGGGCAGGCAGGCAAGCATTTTGCCTGTCTCTAGGATTGATTGCCCAGATTTCAGCCTTTCTTCTATGTCTGTACCCAGCAGAGCCTCCAATGTTCTATAGCTAGAGCAGGCCATTGGCTACCCCACATTCACTACCAAGTGAAATATCTCTGATATGCTACAGTACCATCATTATACAGGCCATGCCACTGAGGTGATAAATCTCACTTCATTCCCATTTGGAAGAAGGATCTTCAATTAAGCAAAAATTGATTTTCTAATGATTTTTTCCTGTGCTTGTGATTGGTGGATTGTTTGAGCCTGCTCCAACCCTACCATGTAGGGGAAAGAACAATTAAACCCACCGAGTCATCAACAGCAGGACCATTTTTAAGTGAGTGAATGCAATTTAACACTCTCACTTTTGGCAAGAGTATAATCTTATAAACCATTACAGGCAGAACTGTTAAAGTGGCAGACTACTGGGAGAGAAAGAGAAGGGGAGCTCATCTGAGTTTGGAAATCCCTTTATGACAGTAAGTGACTCCCTCATACAAATAGCATCAATGGATGAAAGTCTATGGCATAATAACAAGTTTTTTGGAACTGTGTGGGATAAGGCTTTACACAGCTGTTATTTTCAAATAACAGGAAGATGGCC
Organism: Macrotis lagotis; assembly: GCF_037893015.1. Taxonomy (NCBI): domain Eukaryota; kingdom Metazoa; phylum Chordata; class Mammalia; order Peramelemorphia; family Peramelidae; genus Macrotis; species Macrotis lagotis. The sequence continues at coordinate 349,489,355 of NC_133658.1, read as the reverse complement.
TACATTGATGGATTTTAGCCCTAACATATTTCTGCCACCATAATCAGGGGAAAAGGGCAATTGGTCTCTGGTGTAGGAAAGCCACAGATGTTGCCAATGTCCCCAGTGAGGTCACTGCTCTCTCCTGCATTATGTTATTTACCTATAGGCACCTCAAAAAAGTCAGAATCTCTCTACTGATGTTAGACTGGTTCATTAAAATATAGTAGTTGAGTTGTGCATTTGTAGAAGGAAGAACATGAGAACTTGCTGATAACTTTCATAACTGGGAAGGGTGATACAGACAGGAAGGCTGGTTATATGCATGCTTTCCTCTGGATATCTGTGTTTCTATTCCCCTGGGTTATGTGTTTCCCTGTGGAATGTCTTCTACATTGGGCCAAGTTATTAATAGACACAAAGTCTCACACACAAAACAAACCAATGGAATGGACAGTATTGAAGTTCAGCATCAGGTGTCTCCTTTAGAGCAATTTCTAAACACTTTTCCTCTTCTCTTGGGTTTGCCTTTCTCAGCAATCATGGGACCCATGAGTTCAATGACTGTGGCATTTAAAATAACTGAGCATCCATGATTTCATAACCATGGATATTTCATCTTCTGACACAACCCCATCATATCTTAGTATATATTATCTATGAGGTACTGGGCCAAAACCATCATTACAATGAAGCCATTCTTCTAATGATGAGCTTTTTCACACTCAGCTAAGTTGGTCTTAAACACAGACACACAATCATTAGACCTCTTCTCAATCTTTGCACTTAATAAGACCTGCTTTAGATCTCTCTTCAATAGATAGTCTTCAAAGGTTCAAAGTCACTTCTCTGCTCAGTAGAAGCAGCTGAAGAGGAAGAAGGGGAGGAAGAAAGAAAGGAAAAGAATGAGGAAGGAAAGAAGGAGGGAAGAAAGGAGGAAAAATAGGAAGGGAAGAAAAGGATTCAGGGAAGGGAAGAGGGAGGGAGGGAAGAAATGACTACTAATTTAAACTCCTACAATGCAACAGGCACTGCATTAAGTGCTTTGCAATATTATCTCATTTGATCCTTACAACTCTAGTAAGTAGATGTTATATCATCTCCATTTTGCAATCAAGGAAACTAAAGAAGACAGAAATTAAATGACTTATTCAGGGTCACAAAACTTGTAATTATCTGAGTCTATTCGCTATACCATAAAGCTGCCTAAAGTGGATAAACCTTAGCACAGAAGAAAGTCCTCACATAATACATTTTTCAATTTGTCTTACAATGTTATGATTATAGTCAATCCATTTTGTAATTTATAAAATTTTCTGTCTCTTGCTTGGTCATAAACTCCTTCTCTTTCCACAGATTTGACAAGCAGACCATTCCATATTCTCCTAATTGGCTTGTGGTATCAACCTTTATGTTGAAATCCTTTACTCATTATGGTGGAATAGGGTATGAGATGTCGATTTTTGTCAAGTTTTTACCATACTATTTTCCAGTTCCCCAGCAGTTTTTGTCAAATATCGAGTTCTTTTCCCAGTTTATCTTTATCTTTGGGTTTATCAAACAATAGATTACTATAGTCAATTAGAACTGTTTCTCTTGTACCTAATCTGTTCCACAGATCCGCATCTCTGTTTCTTAATCATTATCTGCTTTATAATATAGTTTTGAATCTAGTATGGCTAGAACACTTTCCCATTTTTTTCACTAGTTCCCTTAATATTCTTGACATTTTCTTCTAGATGAATTGTTACTATTTTCTTCTAACTCTAAAATAATTCTGTAGTTTAATTGATATGATACTGACTGAATAGGTAATTTAATTTAGATAGAATTGTCATATTTGTTATATTAGCGCAGCCTACCCATGAGCAATTACATTTTTCTAGTTGTTTAGAGCTGACTTTATTTGTATGAAAAGTGTAATTGTGTTCATATAATTTCTGGGTTTGTCTTGGAAAGAGATTCCCAAGTATTTTATATTGTCTATAATTACTTTAAATGGAATTCCTTTTTCAATCTCTTGCTGTTGGGCTTTGTTACTTATATATGGAACTGCTGATGATTAAGAGAATTTATTTTATATCCTGCAACTTTTCTAAAGTTGTAATTGCTTCAGATATTTTTAATTGATTTTTCTACAATTCAAGCCATCTGCAAGGAATGAGGATTTTGTTTTCTCAATGTCTATTTCAATAACTTCAATTTCTTTTTTTAATGCTAAAACTAGCATTTCTTATACAATATTGAATGATAATGGGGATTCTTGTTTCACCCCCTGATTCTAGCTTATCCCCCATGACATATATAAATCTAACTGATGGTTTTAGACAGATACTGCTGATCATTTTTAAGGAAAATTCCATTTATTCCTCTGCTCTCTAGAGTTTTAAATAGGAATGTTTTTCAAAAGCTATTGATTACATTAAATTAAAAATTTTTACATAAACAAAACTAATGCAACCAAGATTAGGAGGAAAGAAAGCTGGTATGCAATTTTCAGTCCTGTCTTTTATAACTCATTTCTAAAATATATAGAGAACTGAATCAAATTTATAAGAATGTAAGTCATTCTCCAGTTGACACATGGTCAAAGGATATGAACAGGCTGTTTTCAGAAAAAGAAATTAAAGCTTTCTATGGGCATAATAAAAATGCTCCAAATCATTAGTAATTAGATAAAAACAATTTAAAACAACTCTGTGGTACCACCTCACACCAGATTGGCTAAATGACAAAAAATGAAAATGATCAGTATTGGAGAGGTTGAGGACACTAATGCACTGTTAGACCTATATCCAAAAGAAATCATAAAAATAGAGGAAAAGGCCCCCATGTACAAAATAAATTATAGCAGCTCTTTTTGTAGAGGCAAAGAATTGGAAATAGGGGAATGGCTAAACAAGCTATAGTATATGAATGTTATATAGTACTATTATTCTGCAAGAAATCATGAGTGGCTAGAATTCTGAAACCTAGAAAACTTAAATGAATTGATGCTGAGTGAAGTGAGAAAAACAAGAACATTGTACACACTGATGGTAACATTGTGAGAAGATCAATAATGATGGACTTGGCTCCTCTCAGTAGTTCAGTAATCAAGGACAATTCTGAAAGAGCTGCTATGGATAATGCCATTCACATCCAGAGGGAAAAAACTATGGAGTCTGAATGCAGAGCAAAGCATATTATTCTTACTTTTTAGAACTTCTTTTATGTTTTTTTTCTTTCTTTCTTTCTTTTGTTTTCCCCCCTTAGTTCTGATTCTTTTTTCACAAGACTAATGTAGAAATCCTGATGATTCTCTTTTGTTTTCAAAGAGGACCATAAAATCAGGGAGGTGATGCCATGACAAGAATTGGGTTTGAGTGAGGGGGTGCTGTGCTAAGTCCCCAGTCTTATTTTTTCCTCCAGAGTCATCTGGTTCCAAGGGCCAGATAGCAATCTGGATGACTGAAGGTGACCCTGGATATGAGGCAATCTGAGTTAAGTGACTTGCCCAAGCTCACAGAACTAATAAGTCTGAGACTGGATTCAAACTCCTGTCCTCCTGACTCCATGGGCCAATGTTCTATCCACTGTGCTAGCTAGCTGCCCAATATGGAAATATGTTAAACATGATTGTATATGTACAACCCATATCAGACTGTTACTTGCCATGAGAATGGGGAAGGAAGGGGAGGGTAACAGAAAAGTGCGGAACTCAAAAGTTTACAAAAGCATGAATGTTGAAAACATGTGCATATAACTGGAAAAAATAAATTAAAAATTTTAATCCCTAAAAGAAAGTTATGACTACCTATCTCTCCAAAATAATTCATAGGCCTCTGAAGAAAACTTCTGAAGTCATATTTTCTTCTTTTCCAATATTATCATTGTTAAATGTTTAATATCCCTAAGTCAAAGTTGTTTAATAATAGCCTTAAGGCAAGTTAAGTAGTGGAGGATAACTTTAAAAGATTTGGAAAACTTTCTACGAAGAAGAGATATGTTGTAGCAGCAGCACCTGTTTTATATAGTCTGGGCTAGGTTCCCTTTAAGGAAACAAGTAGACTATCTTCAATTTTTATTTTTCTTTTGGTTCAGGAGATTAGAACTTGATCATGGTATACCTTTCATCTAACACATAAAAATCTTATGAGGGGAGTGGATATAGTAAGATAGAGTGGAATTATCACTGTCTTGAGGGACATCTTTCTAATCCACTTTTCATGTTGAATGTGGACAGGGAGAGGAGTAATAATTCAGTTGAATTTATAATTAGTAATTATATTCTTTTTAATTTTTAAATAAACTTATTTTCTATTGAATTTTATGTTCCAAAAGTGTTTCATTGTATTTAATTTGAAACCTAAATCACTGAATTGACCCATTGGTCTTGAGTTAGACAATCATAGACATCTCCTTATTTATACCTGATTTGATGCTGATAATCAGAATACCATATAATGAAATTATTTCTGGGGAGGGCATCTCTAAAGTCATCTTGTATGATCTTATCATATTAATGTTAAATGGCTTATTGGAGAACTTTTAAGGTTATGTTTTGCTCTACTGAGTCAAATGCCTTTTTAATGTTTTTTAATTTAGATACAATAAACACAAAATGATGTTTTTATGCAATAATGTAGGACCAGACCAAGGAACTTCTCTGAAGTTTTTCTTCTATATTACTCTTTCAACTGGTCTCTGGTCTGAGAAGAAATTTTTGCTTAGGGGTGAGTAATGCACCTTTGACCTCTTATTTGCCTATTTTCTTTCCCTAATTTCATTAAGATGATCTTAAATATGTTTGAGATCAAACTCATAAAGAATTAATGGAAATGAATGACAAATAGTTAAGTAACTACTGACATCCTCTGCATCACTTTTTTGGTAAAAATAAAGTCTATGTTTTCCACTCTAATCTCCGATTATTTGTGAAAATGCTTTTTGAGATATTTAAAAAATTAGTCCCTCAAAGTTTTCAAAATTGTGTTACTTCCAGTATTGATCTCTTCAATGAAATTTGTCTGATACCACTGCTCTTCCTGCCTTTATCATCTGTACTGTCATTTGTTCCTATAGAACAAAGGCTGCTGAGGTATTAAAGTTCATTTATGGTGGCTTCATGTTTTGATGACAGAGGGTAAGTAACTTGTGCCCAAGTTTACCTAAGATAGCAAAGGAACCAGTATTCAAATTCAAGTTTTCTGACTTTACATTTATCCCACCATTAATCTGTGAATTATATGGAAGATTATAAACATTTTATGTATTTTTAAAAACTTCCTTCCAATCCCCTGATAGTATATTGTCTAGAAGTAGAAGAAAATTGGGGTGTTGGACAAGGGAAGCTTGTCCTGTTCCCAGAAGTAATGAGATGCAACTCCAAGATATAAAAATAGCCCCCAATGATTGATAGCTAATTGCAAAGAGATAGAATATATTCTCAAGCTTGTACAAGCATGAGAAATACTGACTTGGTCAGAAAATGTACCTAGGGAGAAAAAAGACATCTTTCTGTAGGATTATTACATC